>NW_028227259.1:26640000-26800000 GCF_978045245.1 Mus caroli
GAAGTAAAGAATGGAAAAAACAGAAGTGTAGTTGTTGAAGGAGGAGAAAGAACATTGCAGAGGAAGAGAGGGAACATCAATGGGAGGAGAGGCTCTTGGTCCTGTGAAGGCTCTATGCCCAAGTATAGGGGAATGCCAGGACCAGAAATGGGAGTGGGTTGGTTGGGGAGCAGGGGCAGCAGGGTAGGATTAGGGGGGGTTTGGAGAGGAAACTAGGAAAGGGGCAACATTTGAAATGTAAATAAAGAAAATATACTTGAGAAAATATAAAAAGTATACAATGTTATATTTATCTAAAATTGCATGCACACACACACACAAACACACACACACAAACACACACACACAATGTATGTGTGTGTGTGTATATATATATATATATATATATATATATATATATATACACACACACATACATAATTACTTGGTGTGATAATGCTTCCCTCAGGAACCATAGACTACATAAAAAAATACATATTACAAGGCATAGAAAACCTCCTTTGGGTTGATGGTTAAGGGAGCCCAAGGGACAATACAAGTAATCAACTGCTTTCACCCTGTTTTGTCTCCTAAAACTTGAAGGTAAATCCCTATTGGTGAGCACACTATACAGTTTGAGAACAGGACTTAGGGGAAGTGAGATGGGTGTGTTCCAGAAGCCTTCTTCCTGAGAACCTTTAGAGAAGTTAAATAAACATCAACAAAGCAGAACACATAAATTACTCACACAAACAAATACACATGCACAAACACACAAACACACAAACACTCACACACACACATATACTCACACACACACAAAGTCTTGATATAGCTGAAGGAGAAAGTTTACAGGAACAAGAAAGTAGAAAAACAGGAAACAGAAAATCCCTTCAGTTATTTTATAAATATTAAGTTACTCTGAATTCAAGAATAAATAAAGGTCGGGGAAGGACTGGAGGAGCTGAAAGGGCTTGCAAGCCCTTGGGAAGAACAACAAAATCAACCAACCAGATTCCCCCAGAGCTCCCAGGGACGAAACACTAACCAAAGAGGACCCATGGTTCCAGCTGCATATGTACCAAAGGATGCCCTTATCTGACATCAATGAGAGGGGATTAATTCTTTCACACATTAACTCTCCGATTCATCTCCAGGCTGAGTCAGTTTCATTCAATAAATACTTACACAGTCACCTGGAACAAGTACTTCCACTATATACTCTTAGATCTTCTATGGCAAAAGGGGAGCTTCAATTGTCCTTCCTAATTAGCACCAACAAAACACAGCAGTTTATAGTCAAGGACAAGCGCATCTATCAAAAGCTATTTCCCAGAGTGACATGGAAGGTCATTATATCTGGTGTGTGGTTATCACTGATGCTGTATTGCAAGCAAAACTGAGGCACATGACTCTGGCCTTCCTGATTTATTTTATATTCTTTTGTGATTGTTTTTATTTCCTCAGCAGCTGCACTGCAATGACTGTACATTACTCAATGTTTGGCTACAGAGCCATGGATGAATGTGTGTTACAGAGTACTTTATTTTAGGAGTAGGAGAATTCATGACAGCATGGATACAGTATGGAGGTGAATACGTCTTAAAGTGTGTGTACATGGGG
The DNA here is from genome assembly GCF_978045245.1 of Mus caroli. Taxonomy (NCBI): domain Eukaryota; kingdom Metazoa; phylum Chordata; class Mammalia; order Rodentia; family Muridae; genus Mus; species Mus caroli. The sequence goes on from NW_028227259.1 coordinate 26,641,603, forward strand.
TAAGCCACATGATCCACACACAAGAGACCATTGCCTTGTGGATCCCTAGGTGGCTATGACTTCACACATATACAGGAAAGGATAGCTGGGTCTGGGTTTAGTCAGAGAAGATGCAACTGACCCTAAAGAGACTGAGGTCTCTGCAAGTTTAGAGGTCTGGTGGGGTGGGTTTGGGGAACCTCATGGACGGAGGAGGGACAGGGGAGGAGGTATGGGATGTGGAAGAGACAGAGGGTAGATCTGGACTTTAAAACAAAAATCAAAAGTAAAACAAAAGCATAAAAGTTTTATTTTTTGCCGGGAGTAATGGCGCACGCCTTTAATCCCAGCACTCGAGAGGCAGAGGCAGGTGGATTTCTGAGTTCCAGGCCAGCCTGGTCTACAAAGTGAGTTCCAGGACAGCCAGAGCTACACAGAGAAACCCTGTCTCAAAAAACCAAAACATAACAAAATTAGTGTTATTTTTCTTGTGTTTCAGACTTGCTTTTCTTTCTAAGCAGAGTAAGTTTGTCACCTTTCTGGATAGACAGAATTAATAGGAATTAGAAAGTTGAAAGCAAAGATGGCTATTATACCAGCATGGGTTCAGCACATCACCACATCAAGGACAGGGTGAGGGAGTGGGCTGTGGAGCCAGCTGGAGAGCCACAGCCTCATGACTGGACCCTTGAGAGTACCAGGCTCCCCTGTGCCTCATTCAGTCCTCACTCACCTCACAAGGTGAGGACTTGCTCACTCTTGCTTGTAGGGAGTAGAGCATTGATCACTTTGACCACTAGGGGGAGCAGTGATGAGGGGTCAGGACTAATTCAAAGGTGTATATGGGCAGATGGTCTGTTACCCTGCCAGCTGGGTGTGGTATCAGAGAAGGAAGAGTGGGTGACCATAATCAGACTGACATTTTCTCAGCGCCATGCTCTAAGTACAGCCTTGGGCAAGTGGGTCCATCATACTGAGCTTTGGCTTCCTTATCTGTCATTGATGATAAGAATCCAGACCTCACATTGATGTTGTTTAAGTGAGATGCTTTGACAGCTGCCTAGCTATTGAAAAGAGATCAATATTATTGCTTATTACAGTGTAGACCCAGGGCCTTCCCTGGGAATAACAACAATAACGATTATGTTAGCAGCAATAGAAGTAAACGAAGGAATTATTATTAGATTTTTCCCATCTTTTCTTTCAGTCAGGTCCAAGTTTAGGAGTGCAGGGGACTGGGCCTGGAGACTGCTGTAGCTGGTTCATATTCACAGTTGCTTTGCTAGCTCCTGTGGAGAAACAGGGAAAGCCACTTTTGGCTACTTAGGTCCAAAGCATGCATAGGTAGGATAGCCTCTACTAGTCACTTGCATGGTGGTGGCTGTCTTGGGTTGAATCTTTGTCCATTACACTGCAGCTCAAGGCTTTTCTTAGGATTAAATCAGGGAGAACTTAGGGGGATTTGACCAAGAAGAGACTTTTATGAGATGTGTAGCAAATCCCAACTGTGACAGGCAGCTTTGTTATGAATACCTTCTTTATATACAGTACTGGAAATGCCCAAGTCACTTCTCCTTGCACAGTAGGCCATACAGCATGGTAATTCACTTTATGTTGCCTTCCTTTCTGGAGTTAAAATTTCATGTAAAGAAGAAAATAGATCCTATGACATCTGAACTCTTAAAATTGATCTGTGTGGATGGGTTTTTTTTTTTGTTATTTATTGTTAATATTTTTGGTTTCTGAACCTGTTTTGTTTGCAAGAGGAGTATGTATTCTACAGGACTGTGACTGTAGCTATTCTGAATTTGGGTGCAGGGAAGCATGTTTCAATATGCCATTCTTACAGTAAACTTTTTTATAACCCAAATTAAATAACTATGTACAAATTACAGAAGCTGACAGAAAAGTATCTTACATGTACAAATATGGATAAGAGTAGACACAGCAGGGGATAATAGGTATGTATGCTGAGTGCTTAAAGAAGCTGGCTTGCCCTAGGCCACCCAATACTCTTCCAGATTTCCCCATTACTGTTGTGCTCACCTTGTCCAGCAAGAAAATATGCAACAAGGTCAGATTCTTCTCAACAGCTTTCTTTATTTCAGGAACACCTCCATGCTACTGGGGAACTCAGGGAAACCCCTGGAGGACCGCCTATATCCACCCCAGCACTGTGGAGAGCTATGTATCCTCCTGGGTTCATCAGTATGTTGGCCACTTTGATGTGTAACACCCTCTCAGAGGGTTTGGCGCCAGATTCGGGCTGGAACCTGTGCAATGGCTTTGTTTAAGGCGCTGGTGTACTGGAGGTCCAGGGCATCTTTTGGGCGTGCGGCTGCCTACACATTACACCCTTCACTTCACCACCTACCCTGTTCTTGTGTTAAGACTCCCACTTTGCAACAAACTTATCACACAGGGATTTTACACAGTTTGGGGAGGGCTTGGATCACAGGCAAAAAAACAGGTCATGAGGGATCTTTTTTTTCTTTTTTTCAAGTAGAACAGTTTGCTACTATGCTTAGAACAAAAAGAAATACATTATTGTAGCTTATAGCAAAAAAATAAACAAAAAAACAAAAAAGAAAAACAGCAAAACATAAAAACAAAACCCAATCCATGCTAAAGTGGTTAGGGACAGGAAAGACGATCTCATTAACCTTGAGTGGCCAGCCCCATGTAGCACTATTGCCCTGTTTCCCATGTTTAGCTGCTGCCAGGCTGTTCATACTTCCAATGCCATCCACCACCTGTGGCTAGCCTCCAGTGTGCTGGCTGCCACTCACACTTCCCCTTTACCTCTTAAAATAATAACACAAAACCCTTGTAATATGCCAGACAAATTTATTAGGGGAAATCTACAACCACAAAATGCCCATGTAAACAATGCAAAACTCAACACATACAAATACAACCTGCACACTTAGATCAGGAAAATGTACCTACATTACTCTATTTCCCATTTATGAAATCCCCATTTACTTATGGCCCCTAGAGCCCCGTAGTCCAGCACCATCTTCCTATTCCTCCTTATTTTGTCCTTCATTCCCTCTCTCTTCTCCATCTCACTTCCTCTCTCTAAAAATCTCAGCTCTGCCTTTCTTCCCCCTGCCCAATAAGAGCCTCTAGCCTTATCTGATCAATTAAGATTTCACCTGACTGCACCTGTTTTTAGGGACTTTTGAGGGAGCAGAGCACACAAACAGCAATATTCCTTCCACCCCTTTTTGTTCAATTAAAAGGCTCTGAACACAGAAATAGCATTGGTAATATCAGAGCCGTGGTGTATACATGCCTGGCAGCCTAGGACACTGAGTGTGGGCAGGTCAGGCACTGTACCTACAGATCTTCTGAGATTCTCCACTCAAGTGGATTTGATCCTGTTCATCTAATACAGCATATTCACTGGAAGGGCAAAAGCCAACGGCAGGAAGTGTGTGGATGCCTCACAGGTTAGAACATCTGCTACTCAGAAGAAGACCCACATGGTACCTAACAATCATCTCCAGGAATGGTTGTGATTCCATCTGTGCTCTGAGGGAAATGTCCCTCAGGAGGAGCCACATACAGTATTATATTCAGTAGGAAAAACACCCATTCACATAAATGTTCAACATAAGTCTAATCAGCAACAGCAAAACAAAGCAAGTTTATGGTCAAGGACAACAGCATCTATTAAAAGCTATTTCCCAGCAAGAAATGGAAGGTCATTATGTCTGCTGTGTGGTTATCACTTGACGAAGATGAGCTTCGTGAATGCCTTAAAGAAACAGACAGACTACTGCTCTGGTGGCAAGAAGCAAAGCTTTACTGATTTCTACAGCTTAAAAACACGGGTTATGACTTTGCCAATTTTGCCCAAACAATAATATTTTTACATAGTTGCACCGGGCAGACAATATTATCATTTTTGGAGTCATTTCCTCAGAAAGAGAACAAACTTCACAAGAAGAAACTGTTATCTGCAGACCCAAGGACATTTTCCTCTCCGGGTAAATATTAACTCTTGACTAGAAACAAGGAAAAACTCTGGCTCACAGAAAGCCATGTTTAGACATCCTTCCCTTTCAGGAGGGACAACCCCTGAACTTTCTCCCAGTTAATGGCTCTGACCTCTTCAGGCCAGAACCAAAGGGAAGCTATTGTTCGCCTCAATCTCTGATGCTCTGTTGCAAGTAAACTGAGGCATATGGCTCTGGCCTTCCTGATTTATTTTGTATTCCTTTCTGAATGTGTTTATATCCTCAGCAGCTCTAGAACAATGACTGTATATTCCTCAGTATCTGGTTCCCAGGATCATGAATGAATGTGTGTTACAGAGTGCTATATGTTAGGAGTATGAGAATTCATGACACCATGGATGCAGTATGGCAGTGATTACATCACCAAGTGTGTGTCCATGGGGTAAATAAAATTATTGATACACAAAAGTTCATCACCTTGTATACCCCTAGGTGGCTATGACTTTACTATATAGCCCTGGCTGTCTGGAACTTACAAAGATCCATCTCTGGATTTGAGTTCTAGGTCTACAGCAGGGGATAGAAAACCTGAATAAGGAAGATGGTCTCAAAAGTCACAACTTGCAAATCCATTTTTTGCATAAGAAATAGAATTTTTAAAAAGTAGGTTTTACAATTTCAATTAATATAGAGATAAAGGCAAAAATAAACAATGAAATAAAAGAATAAGAACATATAACTTCTAAATAACATAGCAACAACTCTAAGAACAAAAAATGAAAACTTCAAACAAAACTATAAACAAATTATTGTTCATCTTTTTTCTGCACTTTTAGCAGCACAGACCTATAGCCTGTTACTCCTCTTGGACATTTGTTAGCAGTGCAGTCACCTCCGTTCTCTGCCAAGAGGAATTATCTGAAGAGAAAAGGGAATAACACCCTGAATCAGCCATGGCTTCCTAGTTAGGGCCTATTCCCACTCAGGACATGTGATATAAAGAGATTCATCTGAGGAAGATTCATCTGAGGAAGATTCTGGATGCTGGAGATCAGGGTCAGCAGGGGCCTCCTGGCATGACAACGCATTTTGCAAGATGGTCTCTTCTTTAGCTGTGGCCAATCCCAGCTCTCTAGCAGTTTCTGAGACCTGGGAAAGGAAGGCAGTTACTAAGACACAGGAATGGTGGGGAAAGGCATGGCAGCTGTCAGACCTTTATCTCCCACTACCTCATCTTTACTGGACAGTCAACATTAATATGCTAACTGAAATTACTGATGTGAAATCTGCAGATAGGACCCAGAATTCACTCAAACCTCCACATAGCATTCCACCTATCTGAAGACATGCATGCAAGAATGTGACATGTTATTCACCTGTCACCCTGAGTGGACAGAAGACTAAAGCAGAGTTGAAAGGTTCACTTGCCAGTGATAATAGTGCCTCCAAAGAGGCTAATTCAGAGTCTCACAAGAGGCTAACTTCCCAGAATACTTGTGTGAAAAAAGAGCAAAGAACAGCTACATTCCATGAGGAGGGCAGCTGCTTGGAAGTATGGATTAGAAAGTTGGTGGGAGGAAGCAAAGGTAGATTCTATTGTGCCAATTACCAGATAGTCATAGCCTGGCCGAATTGTTTGTCCCTACCTGATGTTCTTTAGTCTCCAGGTTGTTGGTCTTCTCCTGTTCTTCTGTACCACTCAGGTTCAACTCCATCAAACATTGACGAATGACGGCCCAATCAGCCAGTACTTCCTTCTTCTCCTGCTGCAATATTGCCAATTTCTTCTTTATAAGATTCTTCTCCAGCAGGAGCCGGCTGTGCAGGTTACTGGAAACACACTCTGCATGGTAAGTTCCTGCAGCCTCCTCCTCCCATTTCTACTTACAGGTCCCATTAACCTGACATGTACCCTGATTCCTGTGAAGACCTAATACAATCCACCAGAATACATCCATGACAGCTCTACAAACAGCAAATAGCCATTTCATGGAAGAAGAAATTTGTGCTGCAGTCCAAACACCAAAAGGGTCCATGTTTTTCCAAAAGAAACAGGTATCTCCATCTACTCATGACAGCCCATGCATTGGGACAATACCAATTAGTAGGGTGCAACTACAATCAGGGTAGTCATTAGAACCAAAGGGAGGGCACTCTATCCTCATATTACACCTCACTTAGCTCTGTAAAACCCTGCCTGAGCCCCACAGGCCCAGTACAACATAATAACCTTCTGATGATCTGAATCACTTGTCTGTTTAGAGGCTCCTGAGGATGCCTGGAGAACACTGGCAGTGGTAACAGTCTCCTAGAGACCTAGGAAAACTGAGTCCAAAAATCCAAGGGACACTGATGCCTAAAAAGCATAAAGTATAGAACCAGACCTGCAGTCTCCCGACCAGAAACAAAGGAAGGCAGAAATGGCCATTTCACAAGTATTGGCCTCCCAGACAAGTACTTACCGATAGAAATTTATCTCCTTCATGAGCTCCTGCTTGTTCTCTCGGGCCTCCATGTTCTTGTTCTCTAATTCATGTAGGAATGTCATGATCTCCTTCTCCTTTAATTTCAGTTCTTTATAGTGTCCATTTGGCCTGTGGTAGGGCCTGGCCCCAGGAAGACAGAACTCCATAAACTTAGGCTTTTAGTAACACATGAACTCAGGCTGGGTCCTGGACTACTGCAGCCATGGAAACCACACACTGCATTCTAAATGCTGGGATTTTCTTAACCTTGGGAAACTGGCTATCCTGGCCCCTGAACACCAGAAGCTAGGCATCTAGATTGAGGGTGCCCTGGCTCCCTGCGTTACTCAGTAGGTCTGAAGGGCAGACTAAGCAGTTATGTTCTCAGGGGTCTAGGCTACAGGTCTTTACCCACCAAACAGCTGTGATGGTGTTTCCCCTGTTTCCATAAAAGGGATTCTAAATCCTGGATACCTAATACTGTAGAGACCATTATTATATATAATTCTGGAGATGAGTCCAGACATCACCACAGATTTATAATCTGCCCCCAAAATACAAAAGTACTAACACATGTGACAACATAGTCAAAGTGCAATGCTATTTAAAGTGGGGACTACCAGGCCTCAGGACCCACCTCACCTGGATACTCTTAGGTAAGTAAATCCTCAGGCCAAAACACCTACCCCTAGATTCCAAATTGTGGAGAGAAATAAAAACATACAAAACATATTCACAGGTCTGTACCTGTGCATGCACATAGACTCACAGACTTAGACCTATACACAGGATGGAGAAACAAAGAGTGAGAGAATGAAAGAGAAAGAGAGACAGAGACAAAGGGAACACAATGAGAGGTAGAGTAATGCATGCAACATTACTGCCTCAGAGTATAAGGCACACAGACAAACAGGAACAGGCATGAACTTCAGGCATTCTAATCAAGCACTGAGAAGAACCATGTGGGACCAGGCCCCTCCAGCTGCTACCTGGAGGTTCCAACACTCAGTCACCTTCGAAACAAGTAAAAACACAACTACAAACTCCCATCACCTAGCAACCTCCTGTCAAAGGCTTTCCAAATGAACCCTAGGAAATCATCACTGCCTCTATCCCTGAGTTCTTCACTCAGACTCCAAGTTCCTCTTTTCAAGTGGAGGGAGCAGAAGAGTCTATTTCGCTTCTCACTCCTGACAAAACTTCTGGTGTGGCCACTCCTCTAATGAGTATTTAGGGGCATGAAGTGAGGCCCAATTATGTTCTGGTGGTATAGCTTCCTAGAACCCACCCCTTTAAAAGCATAAGATGAAGGAGGCATTGCAGACCCCGGAATGACACCACAGGTATGGAGCAAGGTATACCTCTTGTTCATGGATCCCTCGGTCACATAGATCAGGCGATCTCTCAGCTCATTTGTCTCCTGGGTAGTGAGCTGGATCTCTTTGATCAGCTCGTTCTCTTCCTTCTCAAACTGCTCCTTGCTCATGACAGGTATAGGGGATGATGTCTGTCTGTGAGCCACTGTAGGTAGATGAATACAAGAATATTTGATGTGAGAATGCAAAGAGTGTGGACTTACCAAAGAGAAGGATAAAGGCCTGTAACCTAGTGACACCACCAAGAGATTGGTCCCAGCATGAGATTTCTTCTGAGTGGATCTCAGTTCTACCATCACTCTAGAGAGATCAGGTGATGTAAGTAGCCAGATGTATCCTCATTCCCCCTTAAACGTGCTTATGAGGACCAGAGAGATGTCTTCTTCAGGGTACAACTTGGCTTCAGAGCCCTGAGCCCTGTGGTTTCACAAGTCAGACTACAAATTCACTATCACAAGTATTTTAGATCTTGGAGATGCTCAGATATCCTACCTGTTACTCTAAGCCAAGGAATTGGCTTAATAAGTCAGGCAGGGGGAGAATATGTTCATCACAATGATCAACTTCCCCCCTGAAACACAAAACATCCCAGAAATAAAAATAGAATCCACCTCTGGGTCTATCAACTGCTTGTTCTTTGTTTATAGTATAGAAATGGCTGCCACCCACAATTGGTGATAAAGAAAGGTAAGGTAGGAACTGTCACAAACAGGAGGTCAGAGTAGTTCTGAGAACATGACATCATGGTCTGGAGCACCATTCTCTCCCTGTGACTAATGTCAGATAACTACAAGAGCTAAAAGAAGCCATGGACTGAAGTGCAGGTATTCCCTCCCTCAAACTGGCATAGCTTAGACCCGCTGTCACTCCTGATGGTCTCATTCTGTCCCCAAGTAACACCCACAATACCCAGTGCAAGTCAAGACTTGAAGTTCATAGCCCAACAGCTTTGACCTTGCCAACTCCTGCCTTAGGGGATGGAAAAGTACTGTTCTGAAATCCTTGATGATTCAAGAATTGTGATAACCATGGAAGTTTTTTTGCTACCCAGAGTCTCCAGTTCCACATTACTAGAAAGGCCAGCTCAGGCCACCCCTACCAGGAAGGTCAACATCCACTTCCCAGGACTTACTCCTCATTCGCCAAGTCCACCTCCTTCGTCCTTCATTACTCTCAGATGGAAGGCCAGCATCCTTCCTCCCCTCTCTGGTCTCTCTCCCATCCACATTGGTTCTCTGAAAAAGTCTACCAAGTCGGGCAAGCAGGGCCATCACTGCAATGTCCAGTCTGTGACTGAGAAATCTCAGTCAGCTTGCTGTAACTACAACACTGGTGACATCACAGAGGTTGCTTAGAACTCTCCAGGAGATAATAGAATGTCCAAGAAGGGACTGCTGATGTCATGGACTACATAAAGCCTTTGGTTCCCTGCTAATGTTCTCCCTGTACTGACAGGAAGCTGAGCTGCTCTTTCCTGGGGCATAGCCATTGAGCACCTCCTCCTTCCAAAGCCAGGGTTTGCTCTAGGCTTGATTGGCCACACCTAAGTAATTCCTATGTATCTAACTCTGTGTATCCTTTCCAAACCCTTCTCAGAAATATCTCATCCTACCTTAAATTTTCCTCAATCAGCAATAGGAGCCATTAAAACTTAGTGAGAAATCATACCAGTTTGAATATGCAGCCAAAATCTACTCCTGTCTCATCATATACAGGTGCATGAAATCTCATCCATGCTGAGCCTTCAGGGCTGGTTGCAGTGTGGGTGTGTGTTAGGGACCACACTCATGAAGCCTTGTGTTTAGCATTTGAAATTTGCCCCAAGATACCTTAGGAGGGAGACATGCAGTCATCATGCTTCTGACAACATTCTAGAGATCTTTTGGCAAAGGAAACTGAAATATGGAGCCACCAATGTGGGACTATCAGATTGTGTGGGGGCTTTTCTCACTGCACCAGTCTCACCGATCAGTATTGCTTATAGCCCTCTGTGTGCTAGACCATGAGTTTCTGTATGAAATAAATAATATATTCAACAGAGGTGCGGATGTGCAGGCAGAAAGTATAGGGTAATACTATAGACATAGGTTAGTTGACTGGGCAAGGTCCTAGCATCTTGTATTTGGGTTCATGTTTGGCCCCACAAACCACACAAAACCCAATTTCCGTCAAACATGAATGATTCATTAAATGCAGACCCTAAAGTTGATTGATCAGAACCATTGCTCAGGATTTGTGCCTGAGCCATAGCTCAAAAAATCTATCTTTGTTAACTTATAAAGACAGAAAACAAAAACCCAAAAACCAAACCAACCAAACAAACAAAAACAAATGAAAAAACAAAATTAGTTCATTTAAAGTTAGGGAAGTATCCAGTGCTCTGTTTGGATCAGGCCGTTTTAGATATAACTGCATATTGACCCTTAATTTGAGGGGTCCCATGGAATGGTTTATGTACCATTGTAAGATTAACAAACCTCATACAGAACACAACAGAATGTGGACACCATGACTTTGCTGAGTCAAGTTGTATTCTCTGTTGATGATTGGCTGTCATATGACAGCAACTATCTGAAATAGGGGGCAGACATAGAAATCAATGACTTTTGCTATACTGTGCTGTACATGCCTTAGCATTAGATTATCCAGGTCTCTCACAATGACTAGTTATGTTTCCACAGTACTTGGAGGCCCCACTTGGAAGCTCAAATATAGGAAAGTGGAAGCAGAATTGTCTGAGCTCAAGGTTAACTTGGTCCACATGGGGTATTTGAGACCCTGTTTCAGAAAACAACACTGAATCACACGCTACATCAAAGGCTTCACTTACCAAGTCTTTTCTATTATAAAGAACTTACCATTCTCTCCCTTCCAGTCTTTCTTTCTGGGAAGATGGAGAAGTGAGAATGATCTTTCCATTCTAAGGACTATGTTCTCTGTTTCCCTTAGCCCACATTAGGAAAAAATGAAAGTGAGTATCATCATCTGAACAACTGATTAATATCCACTGCTGGTAGCGTGATACGGTGCTGATGACAATCTTAGCTTCCTTTAGTGTTGCTGACCCAGCAGGAAGTATTAAGTGCTGAGGCCAAAGCTCAGAGAACCTTTCAAGGGGCTAGACAGAAGCCATCAGAGACTCTCCACATCCTTGTCCTGAGATGAAATCCAGGAACACAATGTGAACTTGGTGGCCAATTTACCATACATCAAACTTCTACCTCCACCTTTCTATGTTCAGTACAGGAAAGTGTGCATGCACCTCCATGCCAGATTGATCTTGATATATGTCCCAGGGCGCAGACTATTTAGAGAGTTGGTTGTAGTCAAGCAGTTGGTGCCCTCAATAAGATGTGAAGACTATCAATAATAAGTGACCACACTGTATTTGTTTAAACATTAGTTAAAAATTGAGCATAACTGAGGAATTGGACACCAGCTCTGCGTCCTGGTCTTTTTGTGCCTATACCTTGCTCAAAAGGAAGGTGGGAGGACAACTTGGGTTCCTCTGCATGGATAGAGTGAGGTGAAATTGGCACCGACCAGTCTGAGCAACAGTGCTGAAGCCCTTTATTTCAAGTAAAACACACATTCTCTGTCCTCCTTGAAAGTGCTCCTGTTGAGGCCATGGACCTTGTATAAACATGCTAACATCATGCAGACATCTTTCCTAATGATACAAAGTTCTCTCTGATGAGGCTTGCCCCCTTACCATATCTGTAGGAAATTTGTTACATGGCAGCCGTCAGTCTATTTCATGCTTTTGCCATAATATGCTTCCAAGTTGTTATGGTTTGTATACTCTTGTACCAGAGAGTGGCACCATTTGGATGGGTAGCATTGTTGGTATAGGTGTGACCTGTTTGCAGTAGGCATGTCACTGTGTGTGTGGGCTTAATACTCTCATCCTAGATGCCTGGAAATGGGTCTTTTACTAGCAGCCTTTGGGTGAAGTTGTTGAACTCTCACCTCTGCTCTTGCCATGCCTGTGTGAATGCTGTCATGCTTGATGATAATTGACTGAGCCTCTGAACGTGTAAGGCCACCCCAATGAAATGTTTTTATAAGTCTTGCCCTAGTCATAGTGTCTGTTCCCAGCAGTAAAACCATAACTAAGTCAGATGTTGGGACAGCCATTGAGGGAGGGGGCAAGCATGCGGCTGCTTGAGCAAGTTTGCAAGCTACTCCCCCAGTGCACTACACCTGTCCTGGCCTGCCTCTGCTTGAGCTCTTGCTAAGCTGAGGGAGCTGCCATTTGCTGAGTGAGAGGCGCTGCCCCATGGCCAGAGTTGGAGCTAGCAAGCAAGATTGAAGCAAGCAAGAGTGAGTGAGTAATCACAGCAGGGAGATGTGCCCAGAGGAAGGCTGCATGGCCATGCTGGGCATGCTCTGCTCCTGGTGGGAAGTCCCAGCAATCGCACAATTCTGCTTGTTCTTTCACAAGGCGTTATGCCTGCTCAACTTCGAGATCGAGGAGTTAGAGGCAGCTCTTCACAGAGATGACTTGGTATTTATCAGTGATCTGATTGCCTGCCTGCTTCAAGGCTGCTATTAGCGAAGAGGTATCACGTCTCAGACATTCCAAGGCTACATGGAAGATATTGTTAACTAAGGTTGTGAGCTTGAAGAAGGAAAGCCCAATCCTCTGAGAGATCCCAGTTTTCAAACCTTCCTCTGCGTACATGAGTAGAGATCCTGCATCTTCTCTGTGATTACCTGCTTGTTGCAGATGATGTCTTTGATCTTCTCAAGGGTCTGGATGCAGACAGTCTCCGAGTTGAACCTCTAGGTGAAGACAATTCAGGTGCACTGTACTGGTACTTCTATGGGACACAAATGTACAAAGAAGACCTAGTACACGGAAGGTCCAATGGAGAACTCTCCTTGAGCAGGGAAAGTGAAAGGCAAAAAAAAAAAAAAAAAAAAAAAAAAAGTCTCAAATGTTCCAGGAAAAACAGACAAAAGAAGAGGAAGGCCTGCAAAACGAAAAAAAAAAACTACAGGAGGAGATTATATCCAGTGAAAAGCAGGAAGAAAACTCCTTGACATCTGACCTACACAAAAGAAATGGATCCGGAGGGGCAGGCCAAGGTACTTGGTGGATCCTGTGTCTAACAGAAGAATGGAGACAGGTTACTGAGAGCTTCCTGAGAGCCGACCTCTCTCCAAGAGCAGCAACTCTACAAGCTCCTTAGCAGGACTTCCTGCCTGAAATCTGCAACATGATTGCTCAGAAGGGAAAACGTCCACAGGGCACAAAGCCAGAGCTGCAACACAGGTTTATATCTGTCCACCTGCCCATCCAATTCATCAAGCTAGAGGAAACTCCCATGCTCACCAAGATAGAAAAACAGAAGCACAGGTGGGAGGAGGAGGAATGACCGATCTTTCTTGCAGTGCAGAAGAAGGAGCAAGATCAGATGTTAAAGGAGGAGAGAATGCATGAAAAGGAGGAAAAAGGTCAAGGCAGAGGAAGTCTGGGCTAAGAGGAGAAAGCTCAGGGAAGAATGAGCATGGCTATTGGCTAAAGGCAAGGAGCTACCCCCAGAACTTTCCCATTTGGATCTGAATTCTCCTATGAGGGAATGGAAGAAGACCAAGGACCTCTTTGAATTGGATGACGATTTCACAGCCATGTAAAAGTTCTAGATGTGGCGAAGGCTCACAAGAATTCCTGGCCCTTCTTGGAACCTGTGGATGAATCTTATGCCCCCAACTATTACCAGATTATTAAGACCCCCATGGATATTTCAAGCATGGAGAAGAAATTAAATGGAGGTTCATAGTTTACCAGGGAGGAATTTGTAAATGTCACGAAGACCATGTTCAAAAATTGCCGAAAATACAATGGTGACAGTAATGAATATACCAAGATGTCTGACAATTTAGAGCAGTGTTTCCATCGGGCCATGACAAAACACTTTCCTGGTGAAGATGGAGACACAGATGAAGAATTTTGGATCAAAGAGGATGAAAAATGCTAAAAAAGAAGGAGTCAGTCTGGTAGAAATAGTGGAAGCCATGTTTGGACTCTCTCAAGAAACACAGAAGTGTAGAGCAGGAAACAGCCACCAGTAAAGAATGGGGGAAAATCATTGCCTGCAGCACACTGAGCTGCCTGCTCAGGGGACAATCAGAGCAGCAGTTCCGTACAACTCCCTCCAGAGGTCGGCACATCAAATGGCCAAGGCTTTTCTTGCCCCCTGCATTGTGGTAGGGTGCCTAGTCACGCATCCCTTTTAAACCAAATGAAGCCAGCAGCACCAGGAACATTTGGCTCTCTTCAAGGATCAGAACCCATCAACTTACATGGCTCCTCTCGAATTCCAGAGGTGCCCCCAGAGGAGCCCTTGCAACACCCAACCTTTGCTATACAGTATCCAGTTGGAATTAGTAACCATTGGTTATCCCTGCTCAGTGCTTCAGACCTTTCCAATATGGTGTCACATGTCCCATCCTTACAGCTTGGGCAGATGAATTGTCCCAGTCAAGTTGGAAACATGTATCCACCAGCTCCATTCCAGGCAGGATTTATTCCTTCTAGGCATGGTGGGACTCCAGCCCGACCCCCAGACTTTCCTGAAAGGTCTGAAATTCCTCCTGGTCATATTTATCATTCATACAAGTATCTAAATCGAGGACACCCTGCTGTTTGGAATGGGAACCATGGTACTGTAAACCCTGGATATTTGGGGCCAGTTGAGAAGCCCCACCTGGGTCCAGGACCCTCTCACCACCCTCATACCATTGGTCATGTGATGGATGGCCGAGTGATGAGACAACCTATCCCACCAAACCAGTGGACTAAACAGTCAAGCTTTCTACCTCATGGTGTTCCTTCCTCAGGGTATATGCAGCCACCCTGTAAGTCTGATGGACATGGTTTGCAGACACCTCCAACTCCAGCACCAAGTCCTGGATTCAGAGGGCCCTCCCAGGTGCCCCGGGGGGCACAAGTAGGGGAATCCATGATGGACAGCCCTGAAATGATTGCCATGAAGCAGCTACCCTCCGGAGTCTTTCCCCCAGGTATGCCTTACCACCCCCCTCCAGCGCACTCCTCCCCAATAACTGGTCCCTCTCCAAAGGTAGCTCATTCGTCATCAGTACGTGTGTCAGAGCCCGAGACTGCATTGGACAACCCTGGGAGTACACAGGAGATGACTGAAACACAAGAGCCTGAGGAAGACCCAGAGCCTTTGCCTGGACATGAAGAGAAAGCAGCAAGCATTTGTTCTTCAGAGGGGGTATACCTCAAACAACTACTTCACCCTGCACCTCCCTTGCAAGCCAGCGGTACCAGGCAAAGCTCACCACAAGAAAGGGAAACAGAGGACTTCTGACTCAATAGTGATGCTTCAGACTCTGCAGACACTTCTAACACATCAAAGAACAAGAACACCTGGCCTTTGGACAATAGCTACAGCAGCCCAGCTGTGCAAGGCTGTTTGAGAGACTTCTCCATAGTGGCAGAGATGGGGAATCTACCTGAAAATGAGGTCCTTGGTGAAGCATCTCCCTGTAGGTCAGAGGGGAAGGGCCTTGATGGTAGTGGTCCAGAAAAGCCAATCTGCCCCAGGGGTAAAACATTGCAAGAAGCCATGCTATGCATAGGACCGAATGCTACTACACCTCTTTGCACAGATCCCGGTTGGATGGCAGGCAAGGTGAACCAGTTTTCTCCCTTATACATGCCTGGCATAGAATACTCTAACTCAGCTACACAGTACTCTATGAGTCCAAGTTTGCAAGGCTTGGGCTCTATGATGGGAGGAAAGTCCTCAGGATCACAGCCTCAGTCCTTTCCTCCCAGGGGGTTCCAGGATAATGGTCCCCAACCTGGACTCTTTCCTAGGTACCATCCTCAGCAAGGAATGAGATATACCTACCAGCCTTCTTCTCTGCCTTCCTACCACCCCTATCAGAGGACTCCTCATTATACATGTCCACAGGGTTTTCTGATTGGCAGAGATCTCTCCCTTCCCAGAGAAGCCCAAGTGGACCCCCAGGGAGTCACCCTCCATGCTCCCTCTTCCCAGAGAAGAATGTCCTGTCTAGTCTGCAAGGTTGTGAGACACTAAATTCTGCCTTAACTCCTCCAACTCAAATGGATGCAGTGACTGCTAAGGTTGTTCCTCCTGATGGACACAATTCTGGTCCAGAAGAAGAAAAGATGGATGAATCTGTGGAGAGGCCAGAGAGTCCCCCAAAATTCTAGATCTCGACAACCATGATGCAGCTCCCAAGTGGCAGAACTCACTGTCAACCAGTGTCTATCTTTATGGAACTCCACCACCATCTCTGAGTTCAGGAATGACTTTTGGTTCATCTGCTTTCCCACCCCACAGTGTGATGCTGCAGACAGGGTCTCCATATACTCCTCAGTTATCAGCCAGTCATTTTCACCCCAGGGCATACCCATCCTCTGTGCCTGCCCATCCACATCCCCACCCAGTAGCCACCCAACCCAATGGCCTCTCTCCAGAGCGTTCCCTCAACTTCTGTCACAAAGAGGGCCTAGGTCACTTTCAGGCTTCGATGATGGAGCAGACTGGCACTTGAAGCAGATTAAGAGGCACATTTCAAGAAGTACACAGACCAACGGGATTGCAAATGCATCCAGTCCAGTCACAGTCCTTATTCCAAAAGACCTGGGCGCCTGTGGAGTCACCAGAACAGTTGCTGACTCGTAAAATCCCAATACTACCTCTGGATCAGAGCTAGTCTAGGGAGGACCTAAGCCCTAAGGAAGTGGACGGCTGCTTGTGGAGACCATAAGTCAGGCCTGGCGGATTTGGAGGAATGAATGCTGTACATCTCTGTCCTGTCTTCCGTTTCCACCTCTTCACTGTGAATCAAGCCTTCCTCAGAGCTGAACAGTATAAGCCTTAGGTGCATACTCTTTAGATAACTGGCTGGCCTGTAGCTGGGATCATCTGCACAGCTGACAAACTTACCCACAGCAATATACCTGGAGTTCTTGCTGGCTTCTCCAAATCCCAAGACTCTTGTCCAGGGAAAATCAATTTAAACTTGGGTGGAGTGTACATGTAATGCTGGAGTGGTGCCTTTAAACTTTCATGAGCTTCTAATCTCAGGTATATATTTGGTGAAGGGACTACTTTAGTATAAATGTTTTTGGAGCTGGTCCAGTTTACAGAAGTTTCATGTTGCCAAATTAAAATTATTTTTTTTTTTGTGGTGACTGTATTGTATATATAGTGGGACAGTCAGGTGGGTACATGGAAGAGTTGGGAGTCCTTCCCCGATATGGCCAGCATACTGTACTGGAAGATTCTCTGTCTTTGTACAGTCAGGTCTCACTGAATGCCTGAGGAAATAGGAGAAGAGATCCAGAAGGCTGCAGCTTATATATTTCCCTCAACTTGTTTCCTCTGCAGCTGGCCTCGGAGACAACATGTCCTCCTCAGCATTCATTTCACAGTTGATTGGACGGTGCTGTCATGGGGCTTTACTGGGTGTTGCAGCCATAGGACAGGCTGCTCTCACTCTGGTGGCCTAAGTTCTGGACTTGGGAAAGCATGTCCCTTCCTGCTTTTCCACCAGCTCTACCAGATAGTTGTAAGCCAGGAATTTGGATTCTAGAGTGTTTTACTTATCAGAAGATAAAGTGGCTTCTTCATGGGCCTGTCAGGCCTGTGATCTAGAAGGCATCAAACAACACTTTCTAGCACAATCACATTTTGTGAAAGTGACTACTCAGGTTTGTTATGTATGTTAGTCTAAAGAAAAAAATTGCACACGTTTGAAAAAAAAAAAAAAGACAGAAGTTGGTACCAGGGAATGGGGCATTGCTGGGATAGGACTGACCATGCTTTCATTTGAAGAATGTAGATTTAGGGACTTTGGATTTGGAACACAGAGGAATGCTTTAAAAGTGGCTTAATGGGTCATCCTAGTAGGAATATGGAAGACTTTGTTGCTGGGAGTGATTTGTACTGTGTTGACCTGGCCCAAGAGATTTCAAAGGAGAAGAATTTCAGAATGTGGCAGAAAGACTGTTTTTGTCATATTTTGATGAAGAATGTGGCTAGTTTTTGTCCTAGACTGACAAGTCTGCCTGAGACTAAGGTGAAGAGCCTCAGATTAATTGCATTGACAAGGGAAGTTTCAGAAAAGCCCAGCAGAGACTTTGTTCTCTGGTTAAGTCTTAGAAAGATAAGTTTTAACAAGCATAGCAAGCTTAGAAAGGAAAAATATAAAATACATGGTTTGAGTATTAAAGGGGCACCAGGACGTGAAATGGAGCAAAATCCTATGTTAGGAGATAACAGATTAAGGAAGTGGGACCTTGGGGTCAGACTCTACCCATCTAAATTTAGATTCAGGCATGGTGATGCACACCTTTAATCCCAGGAGACAGGCATGTTGATCTATGCCTTTCAAGGTCAATCTACAGGGCAAGAACCAGGATAGCCTAGCTTAGGCAGTGAAGGATTTGGAAAACAAAGCCAGTGATAATGTAATAGTACAAGAGGGTCATGTTCTAGTTCCTGTAAGCAGCCGAACTCGGCACCTTCAGCCATGTGGCTCTGGCTCTAGACTTAGGAATGGAAGGAACTACTGGGACATTTGATTCGGGTTAGCTGGAGCTAAGATATTAGCAATGATTAAGAAGAGACCAGCATCACTGAATTGAAATATGGGAATTGTTTTCTTAGAGCACAAAGAAGCTGTGTTTCAGAGACAGGCAAGGTTGTACTTCATGCAGCTTCTGGACTTGGTAATGTGGAAGAGTCACCCAGGTGGCACTGGTTTGGAAGGCATGAGGTGTCATGAAGAACAGCTGATGCTTGGCATTGTGAGAGATCATGGAAGACCATTGGAGAAGGTATAGCCTCAGCTGTAGTTGATGGCCCAGGACTGAGGGTGTCATGAAAAGGATTTGAGGCTTGGCACCATGAAGAGAGCCTATGAGAGGCTATTGGTGAAGCCTAGTTTGAGTGGAACACCCTTGTGTATTGGATTTGTCAGTACCATGGGATGATCACCAAGAACAGCAGCTGTAGTGGAGTGGATCAACCTGAACTTAGAGTGCTACAGAGGTCAGAGGTGGATAAGTGATGCCAGCCCTTAGGAGGAGCCCAAAAGATCAAGTGGAATCCCAGACACTGAAACAAGAAGCTGTATCATTGAAATTACCTTGGAGACTCAAAGACGTTAAAAATGCCAGAGCCATGGTATACATGATAAGGAAAGCTCCTAAGAGGGAGTTGAACCAGCCGAGGATAATGCAGTTTGTTGCAGTCAACAAAGATGAAAAAGGAGTGGAGATCTGAGGTCTGTTAACCTTATAAATTTCCACATCTATATGTTTCACATAAGACCTTTCAAATTCAAGGTCAATATGAACTATTATGTTTAAATCGGCTTGAGTAAGGGCAGCATTTCCAGTCCTTGTGCATGAGCTCTTTGTGGTTTTTTTTTCATGGAGCTGGCCCTAAGAAATGTCTAGCATACAGTTTTCAGCTGTTGTCCTGGTTGTTCTGTCATGGGGTGTGCATTTAATAAACCTTCCGTGTTTAACTGAATTCAGTGTTTCTTTGGATTGTTTGTTGACACTTGGACATAAACACTTCCATTCAGCAGCACATAGGACACTGAGCCAAGGTCAAGAATGGTGATATCTTGCCATAAATTATGTGAGAAGGGGGAAGGCGAATTTATCCCTTAGGATAAGGATCAGGGGTGGCTTGGTGCTTTTTAGGTTTGTTTTGCCTTTTAAACTGCTTCAAGACCCCATTTCTGATGTCCTAGGAATCATCGTGTTCCCATGATGATGCACTCAGACATGCCTGGAAACTATCAGGACACTTGTCAGAGAGCTTGATTTCTAAAAGAAAGGGATTATGGTTAATCTATGCTGCAGGATATTTGGTCACATTGTAAACCTCAAGATTGTGTTAATTCCTGAAAAAGAAAAAGAAAAAAGAAAAACACCTTTTTATGGTGTAGCTCAGCCCTAGCACAGACCTGTAATCCAAGAGCTTTCTGTTCAGTATACATTTTGGTCCTGTGGTTCATCCCTATCACTCACATATATTGCAAAGCAAATTAAAGTCAACACCATGTCCAGAAGTAGAGCAATTAACCAGTTGAAAGGGAATGAATATAATTAAACAAAAGGATGGCCTTTTTTGGGGAGGGGGGTTGAGACAGTATGTCTCTGTATAGCACTGGCTGTCCTGGAACTCATTCTGTAGTCCAGGCTGGCCTCGAACTCTGAAATCTGCCTGCCTCTGCCTCCCAAGTGCAGGGATTAAAGACATGAACCACCACTGTCTGGCCTTAGAAAGAAGGACTTTAACTTGATGGATATTTAAGACAGTATGGGGAGGGATAAAGACTGCTTTCCTACTGGGAGTTCATCAGGGTAGGAAGGTCAGCTAGTTGCTTTCACTGACTCTCTGAGCTGGCTACTGCCACTGAGTCTTCACTGGTAAAATTAAATGCCTGGTTTACGTGTGTGTTTTAAAAATGTATTTATTAATCATTCCATTGGGTTACATCTCACATGATATGCCACTTCCTGGTTACCCTCCACTAACCCCTCAAAATACATCTGCACTCTCAGCCCCCACTGTGCCTGGATGAGGATTCTCCTTCAACCACCCTCCCTTTCTTGACCTACTGATTGAGAAACCCCCTACACTGGAACATCAAACCTCCATAGGACCAAGGGCCTTGCCTCCCATTGCTTTCAGTTAGGCCATTCTCTGCTACAATGTATCTGGAGTTATAGATCCCTGCTTATACACTCCTGGGTTGGTGGTCTAGTGTCTAGGAGCACTGGGTGGTCCGGCCAGCAGATGTTGTTTTTCAATAGGATTCCATTCCCCTCTTCACCTCCAGCTTTTCTGCAAGCTCCTGCAATGAGTTCCCTGAGCTCAGTGTAATAGTTGGCTCCAATGGTCAGTTGCTGGCCACACCTCCCAAAGAAACATCACTCCAAGTTCCTGTCTGCAAGCACCTCTTGACCACAGGAACAGTGTCTGGTTTGGTGTCTGAAGACAGGATGGATCCCCAGGTAGGGAAGTCCCTGGACAGCCCTTCCTTCAGTCTCTGCTCCATTTCTTGTCCCTGTTCTTCCTTTTCTCAGGAACATTTCTTGGTTAAAATCTTTGAGATGGGTGGATGGCACAATTCCTTGACAGAGAGCATTGGCAGGGGTCGCCTTGGGGTTTGGGGGACATGGGGGAGGCATACCTATCTATTGGAGGTGGTCTCTACAGGTTCTATCTCCCTGATGTCTGAGAGCCTCAAGGGTCTATTCCCTGTTCCTCATCCTTCCACTCCCCATGTAATTTTTTTTTCAATTTCTTAACCTCCTGTTCCTCTCTCCAATCCCTTCCAGTACCTGACACTGCCTCCCTTATTTCCTCCCCTTCCTCTCTCCCTCCAAGGTCCCTCTCTTCCTCCCAGAATCTTCCTTTTTTCCCCTTAATGCAGGATAGGGTAATGCCAGGACCACGATTGGGAATGGGTGGGTTAGGGAGCAGGGGGAAGGTGGAGGGGATAGGGTATTTTCAAAGGGGAAACAAGGAAAGGGGATAACATTTGAAATGTAAATAAAAATATATATATAGAGAGAGAGAAAGAAAGAACATGAGACCAGAATCAACTGACAAGGACACATGGGTTACCACAGAGTGCAGAGGCCCAGTGCGGGTCTGATCTAGGTCCTAAGTATTTATGTTATGGTTGTGTAGCCTGGCATTCTTGCAAGATTCCTAACAGTGGGAGCACGGCTCTCTCTGAATGTTTTGCTTACTTTTTGGACCCTTTTCCTCCACTGACCTGCCATGTCTTGTCCAAGCCTTGATATGATAACATGTGCTGAGTTTTATTGCCCCCTGTTATGCTGTATTTGGTTGATGTTCCTGGGAGGCCTGTGCTTTTCTGAGAGTAGTAGTGCTTCCCGGAAGGTAGATTTCAGGAAAGGGGAGGTGGAGGGGAGAGGGTTGGGGGAAGGAAAGGGACAGAATATACTATACGAATGAAAAATAAATAATTTGCCCTTCTTTTAAAATTTATTGAGGGAACACCCAACGTCATTCACTAGACACACACACACACACACACACACACACACACACACACAGACACACACACACACACACACACACACACACACACACACACACACACACACACAGACACACACACACACACACACACACACACACAGAAATGAAAACCACAAAAAGTCAATGGTATAGTTTTTTCTTTTTTTGAATATTATTTTTCTTTTTTTATTTATTTTTTAATTTTTTTATTTTTATTGGATATTTTCTTTATTTACATTTCAAATGCTATCCTGAAACTTCCCTGTACCCTCCCTCCCCCATGCTCCCCTACCCACCTACTTCCACTTCTTGGCCCTGGTGTTCCCTTGTACTGGGGCATACTTTGCAAGACCAAGGAGCCTCTACTCCCAATGATGGCCAACCAGGCCATCTTCTGCAACCTATACAGCTAGCAACATGAGCTCAGGGGTACTGGTAAGTTCATATTGTTGTTCTACCTATCAGGTTGCAGAACCCTTCAGCTCTTGGGTACTTTCTCTAGCTCCTCCAATGGGGGCCCTGTGTTTCATCCAATAGATGACTGTGAGCATCCACTTCAGTATTTGCCAGGCACTGGCATAACCTCACATAAGTCAGCTATATCAGGGTCCTTTCATTGAAATCTTGCTGGCTTATGCAATAGTGTCCGGGTTTGGTGGCTGATTATGGGATGGATCCCAGCTGTGGTAGTCTCTGGATGGACCATCCTTTTTTCTTAGCTCCAAAATTTTTCTTTGTAATTCCTTCCATAGATATTTTGTTCCCTATTCAAAAGAGGAATGAAGTATCAATATGTTGGTCTTGCTTCTTGATTTTCTTGTGTTTGGCAAATTGTATCTTAGGTATTCGAAGTTTCTGGACTAATATCCACTTATCAGTGAGGGCATATCAAGTGATTTCTTTTGTGATTGGGTTACCTCACTCAGGATGATATCTCCCAGATACATCCATTTGACCAAGAATTTCATAAATTCATTGTTTTTAATAGCTGAGTAGTAATCCATTGTGTAAATGTACCACATTTTCTGTATCCATTCCTCTGTTGAAGGACATCTGGGTTCTTTCCAGCATTTGGCTATTATAAATAAGGCTGCTGTGAACATAGTGGAGCATGTGTCCTTATTACCACTTACAATATCTTCTTGGTATATGCCCAGGAGAGGTATTGCTGGATCTTTGGGTAGTACTATGTCCTAGTTTCTGAGGAACTGCCAGACTGATTTCCAGAGTGGTTGTACCAGCTACCAATCTCACCAGCAATGGAGGAGTCTTCCTCTTTCTCCATATCCTTGCCAGCATCTGCTGTCACCTGAATTTTTGATCTTAGCTATTCTGACTGGTGTGAGGTGGAATCTCAGGGTTGTTTTGATTTGCATTTCCCTGATCAGTAAGGATGTTGAACATTTTTTCATATACTTCTCAGCCTCTCAGCCTCATGTACTTCCTCAGTTGAGAATTCATTGTTTAGCTCTGTACACCGTATTTTAATGGGGTTGTTTGTATTTCTGAAGTCCAACATCTTGAGCTCTTTGTATATATTGGATATTAGTCCCATATCAGATTTAGGATTGGTAAAAATCCTTTCCCAATTTGTTGGTGGTCTTTTTGTGTTATTGACAGTGTCTTTTGCCTTACAGAAGCTTTGCAGTTTTACGAGGTCCCATTTGTCAATTCTCGATCTTACAGCACAAGCCATTGCTGTCCTATTCAGGAATTTTCCCTCTTTGCCCATATTTTCTAGGTTTTCCCCACTTTCTCCTCTATAAATTTCAGTGTCTCTGTTTTTATGTGGAGTTCTTTGATCCATGTACACTTGAACTTTGTACAAGTAGATAAGAATGTATCAATTCGCATTATCTACATGATAATCACCAGTTGTGCCAGAACTATTTGTTGAAAATGCTGTCTTTTTTCCACTGGATGGTTTTAGATCCCTTGTCAAAGATCAAGTGACCATAGGTGTATGGGTTTATTTCTGGGTCTTCAATTCTATTCCATCGATCTACCTGTCTGTGGTTGTACCAATATCATGCAGGCTTTTTTTTTTTTTTTTTTTTTTTTTTAATCACAATTGCTTTGTAATACAGCCTGAGGTCAGGCAAGGTGATTCCCCCAGAGGTTCTTTTATTGTTGAGAATAGTGTTTGTTTCCTAGGTTTTTTGTTTTTCCAGATGAATTTGAAATTTGCCCTCTCTAACCCAGTGATGAATTGAGTTGGAATTTTGTTGGGGTTTGCATTGAATCTGTAGATTGCTTTTGCTAGATAGTCATTTTGGCTATATTAATCCTGCCAATCCATGAACATGTGAGATCTTTCCATCATCTGAGATCTTCTTCAGTTTCTTTCTTCAGAGACTTGTCATACAGATCTTTCACTTCCTTAGTTAGAGTCACACCCAGGTATTTTATATAATTTGTGACTATTGTGAAGGGTGTTGTTTCCCTATTTTCTTTCTCAGCCCATTTATCTTTTTGTAGAGAAAGGTCATTGATTTGTTTGAGTTAATTTTATATCCAGGTACTGCACTGAAGTTGTTTATCAGGTTTAGGAATCTTCTGGTGGAATTTTTAGGGTTACTTATATATACTAACATATCATCTGCAAATAGTGATATTTTGACTTCTCCATTTCCAATTTGCATTCCCTTGATCTCCTTTAGTTGTGGAATTGCTTTGCCAAGGACTTCAAGTACTATATTGAATAGGTAGTGAGAAAGTGGGCAGCCTTGTCTAGTCCCTGATTTTAGTGGGATTGCTTCCAGTTTCTCTCCATTTAGTTTGATATTGGCTAATGGTTTGCTGTAGATTGATTTTGTTATGTTTAGGTATGGGCCTTGGGTTCCTCATCTTTCCAAGACCTTTACCACGAAGGAGTGTTGGATTATGTTAAATGGTTTCTCAGCATCTAACAAAATGATCATGTGGATTTTGTCTTTGAGTTTGTTTATATAGTGGGTTACTTTGATGGATTTCCGTATATTAAACCATCCCTGCATCCCTGGGATGAAGCCTACTTGGTCATGGTGGATGATTGTTTTGATGTGTTCTTGGATACGGTTTGGGAGGATTTTATTCAGTAATTTTACATCAATATTCATAAGAGATATTGATCTGAAGTTCTGTTTCTTTGTTTAGTTTTTGTGAGGTTTAGATATCAGAGTAACTGTGGCTTCATAGAATGAATTGGGTAGATTACCTTCTGTTTTTATTTTGTGGAATAATTTGAGGAGAGTTGGAATTAGGTCTTCTTTGAAGTTCTGATGGAACTTTGCATTAAACCCATGCATGGCAAATACATAAGTTGATGCTCCTCACAGTCATCTATAAGAAGAAACACAGGGCCTCCAATGGAAAAGCTAGAGAAAGAACGCAAGGAGCTGAAGGGGTCTTCAATTCTATAGGTGGAACAACAATATGAACAAACCAGTATCCCAAGAGCTCATATCTCTAGCTGCATATGTAGCAGAAGATGACCTAGTCAGCCATCACTGGGAAGTGAGGCCCCTTGGTATTGTAAACTTTTTATGCCCCAGTACAAGGGAATGCCAGGGCCAAGAACTGGCAGTGGGTGGGTAGAGGAGCAGGGCAGAGGGAGGGAATATGGACTTTTGGGATAGCATTTGAAGTGTATATGATAAAATATCTAATAATAATTAAAAATACATGCTTGGTGGAGACCTAAATGTCAGCTGTCAGATTGCGGTCTCCCACCACCTCAACAGGACAGTTAACACTGATCTATTAACTGAAACCATTGCTGTTATATACAAGCAGGGTAAAATGTCATACAACACTCACAAACACATGGGCTGACAAGCTACCACTCTGACTTCTATCTGTGGAAACCAAGAATTGGGCAATGGGAAGAGACCTCATGGCATTACAAGAAGAAAGGAGAAGCCCACATGCCCACCAGATTAATGACAATGAGAAGCACTCATTGGTATTTACATTTTGACTTTGACCCTACAAGGTTCTTCCCACCTCAAGTCACATGACCCTCGCATGACCTCTGTCCCAGGACCTAAAAGCAGCTCAGAGGTCTGCATAACATCCCATGTATCATGTACACTTGCATGAATGTGGCATGTTATTCATCTGTCACCCTTCCTAGACTTCAGATTAAAGCAAAGCAGCAAGGTCCACTTGCCAATGATTTCGTTTCTCAGAAGAGGCTAACTTCTCTGAATATGTGAGTATAAAAAGAGAAATGAACATCTGCATTCCATGAGGTGGGCGGCTGGTTGAGAGTGTGGATTAGAAAGATGGTAGGGGAAAGCAAAGTGATTCCAATGGGGCAAATGTTGACAGACAGTATTAGCCTGACTGAGCTGCTTGTCCCTACCTGAAGTTGTTGGGTCTCAAGGTTGCTGATGTGCTCCTGTTCGTCTTTACCATTCAGGTCCAAGTCAACCAAATATTTCTGAATGAGAGCCCAATCAATCTCTCTTTCCTTCCTCTCCCAACCAGTGTGAAGGACATCTTAATAAGATTCTTCTCCATCATGGGCTGGCTATGTAGGTTTCTGGAAACACCCTCTGCATAGTAAGATACTGCAGCTCCATCTTCTCATTCCTATGTACAGGCCCATTAACCCCACCAGGACCCTGGCTCCCATGAAGACCTAATACAGTCCATCTCAATAAATCCATCACAACTGCACAAACAGCAAACAGCCATTTCAAAGAAGAAGAAATTTTTGCTGCAGCCCAAACACCAAAAAGGTCTCATTGTCTCTCCAAAAGAAAGAGGAATTTCCATCTATCCATGACTTCCCAATGCACTAGGGCAACATCAATTAGTAGGGTGCAAATACCATCAGGGTCAATCAGTAGACCCAAAGTGAGGGCATTCTATCCTTGTGTTATATCACACTCAGCTCTCTAAAGCACTGCCTGAGAACCATGCTCTCAGTACTGCATGATAACCATGCACAATCACTCTTCTGTTGAGAGGCTTCTAAGGATGCCTGGACAATGCTGGGAGGGGTAACAGTCTCTTACAGATTTATGAAAACTGAGTCTATCATTCCAAGGCACACTGATGGCTGAAAGTAGAAGGGGTAGAACCAGAACTGCAGACTCTCCAGTCCAGAAACCAAGGAAGGTCGAAAATGCCATTCCACTATTGATTGTCTTGCTAACTGGTACTTACTTATAGAAGTTTATCTCCTTCTTGGGCTCCTGGATGTTCTCTCAGGCCTCAATATTCTCCAACTCTAAGTTGTTCACAGAGAACATAACCTGGTTCTTCTTTAATGTCAGTTGTTCATAGAAGGGTTTTAGCCTCTGGAAGGGCCTAGTCTTAGGAAGACAGAACTCCATGAACATGGGCTTGTAGGAACACATTATTCAGGCTGAGTCATGGACTACCCCAGCCATGGAAAGCACATTCTGTATTCTATATACTTGGATGATCTTCAGCTTTGAAATATGATATCCTAGTCCAGGACAGCAGAAGCTAAGCATCAAGATGGAGTGTTCCATGGCTCTCTGTGTTCACTCAGTTGGGCTGGAGGGTGCAGTCTAATCATTTATATTCTCAAGAGCCTAGGCCACAGGTCTTTGCCCGCCAGAAACCTGTGATTATATTTTTTCCTGTTTTCACAACTGGGGTTGTAAATCCTGAATAGCTTATACCATAGAGACAGACCTTACACATAATCCTGGAGATGTGATCAGACATCACCACAGCTTTTAATCTGCTCAAGGGATACAAGTGTGTGGACAACTGTGACCACATAGGCAAAGAACAGTTTTGAATAAAATGGGGGCTCCCAGAATTCAGCACTGAATTCACCTTGAAATTGTTATGAAGATAAATCCTCAAACCAAAACACAGTCTCCTAGGTTCACAAGTGTGGAGGAAAAATTAAACATACAAAACTCATGCACATGGAGGTACATATGCACACACAGAATCACAGACTTGAACAAACACACACACAAGGAGGAGAAAAGGAAACAGTCAGAGAATAAGAGACAGAGACAGAGGCAGAGAGCACAATGAGATGCAAAAGAAATGTATGCAACGTTAGTGTCTCAGAGTATAAGGCACATGAACAAAGAGGAACAGGATTGAGCCTCAGGCCTTCTAGATATGCACTGAGAAGTAAAAGGCCGACCAGGTCCCTCTAGATACTACAAGGAGCTTCCAGCACTCAGTCACCTGCCAGGCAAGTACAAACACTCAACATAAACTCACATCACCTAGAACCTTAAAAAGCCACATCCTGTCAAGTGCTTTCCAAATGCATGCTGGGAAGTCACTCTCCACTGCCTCTATCCCTGAATTCTTCATTCAGAATACAAGTCTTCTTCTCTACTGGAGGAAGCAGAAGAGTCCATTTCTCATCTCCCTCCTGATCAAGCTTCAAGTTCTGCGTCTCCATGATGAAGCATTCATGGATATGAGGTTGGGCATAGGGACGATCTGGTGGTACAGCTTCATAGAACACACCTCCTTCAAAGGATAAGATGAGGCTGACATTGCAGACCCCAGACTGATAACACAGGGTTTGGAGCAATGCACACCTCTTCTTCATGGATCCCTCTGTGAGGGAGGTCAACCTATCTCTGCTCATTTCTCTTCTGGGTAATGAGCTAAAGCTCTGTGTTCCACCTCTCCTCTTCCTTTTTGAACTCTTTCTTGCTTAGGACATGGGCAGTGTATGATGTCTGTTTTCAAGCCCCTGTAGGTAAAAGAACACAAGAATACTTTCATGTGAGAATGCAAAGAGTGTAGACAGACCACCCTGAAAGAGAACATGCCTGGAAACTAGTGACACCAGAAAGAGTTTAGTCCAGACTTGAGATGTCTCCACAGTGGGATTCAGTTCTACCATCACTCTAGAAAGACCAGCAGTTGTAAGCAGCCAAGAGATTCCTTTGTATGCCAAATCATGCTCATCATGCCCACAGAAATGGCTTCTCCAGGATTAGTATAAACTGCACTGGGTGTGACTTGGCTTCAGAGCCCTGACTCCTGAGCTTTCACAAGTCAAATGATATATTCACTATTCACAAGTACTTGAGTGCTTGGAGATGCTGAGATCTCCTACCCTGTTACTCTAGGCCCAGGGGTTTGACTTAAATAGTGACACAAGTGAAGAATATTGTCATCACACCATCAATTCCCCCTATTGAAACACCAAACACCAAAGCAGTAACAATAGGATCCCATCTCTGACTGGGTATATCCACTCTGAGAGGTCTTTGGTTAAGGCACAGAGATGCTTGCCACCCACAACTGGTGATAAACTGTTGTGAACTGTCAGTGACAGGAGATGAGAGGAAGTCAGAGATCATAAGGTCATGTCCTGAAGCACAGTTCTCTCCCTGGTACTATTGTCAGATTGCCACTGAAGCTAAAAGAACTATGGGAGAGATATGCAGTGATTCCCTTCCCTAAAATGGTGCATGTTAGACCCTCTATGACTCCTGATGGTCAGTGAAGTAAAGACTTGGAGTTATTCTCATGATAACAGCTTTGGCCTAGTCAACTCCTGAATTGAGCCATTAAATCTACTCAGACTTCACGCCAGCTTGACTATGCATTCAAAAACTTCTCCGTTTCATCCTGTACTGGTGCATGAAACCACATCCAGGCAGAGACTTCAAGGCAGGTTGCACTGTGGGTGTGTGTTAGGGTGTACACTCATGAAGCCTTATGCTTAGCATTTGATAGTTGCCCTAAGATGCCTCAGGAGATCAATGTGCAGCCATCATGGTGCTGGCAACAATCTGGACATCTGTTAGCAGAGGAAACTGAAATATTAGATCTACCAAAGAAATGGCCCTCAGTCTGAGTGTGGCCTCTCCACTCTGCACCAAAGTCACCAATCAGGATTGCTTACAGCCCTCTGTGAGCTATACCATGAGATTCTGTCTGAAAAAAAAAAAATATCGGGCTGGTGAGATGGCTCAGTGGGTAAGAGCACCCGACTGCTCTTCCGAAGGTAAGTTCAAATCCCAGCAACCACATGGTGGCTCACAAACATCTGCAGCGGGATCTGGTGCCCTCTTCTGGAGTGTCTGAAGACAGCTAGAGTGTACTTACATATAATAAATAAATAAATCTTTAAAAAAATTATCAGAGTTGGGGCATGTAGGCAGAAAGTATAAGAAAATACAACTGACATACATCAGTTGACAGAGCAAAGGCCTAGGATCATGTGTATGGTTTCATGATTGGTCCCACAAATCACACAAACACCTATTTCAGTTAAACAGGGATAGTTTATTGAATGCAGACCCTAAAGCTGATCGATGAGAACCATAACTCAGGGTTTCGGTGTTGAGCCATGGCTCCAACCATCTATCTTTGTTAAATTATAAGAAAAAAAAAAAAACTAAAAAAGCCATAGGGAGCAGATATGAACTGCCCAGTTCAGATCAGGCCATTGTAGGTATAAGGGTGCATAGTGACTCTGAAATTAATGGGTCCTAATAATCTTTGTGGCACACTCTAAGATTAACAAATGTCATTCAGAACATAACAGCATGTGATCACCATGACCCTGCTCTGAGTCAAGTTATTTTTCTGTGTCAGTGATTGGCAGGCATATTAGCACAACAATCTGAAATAGGGGCTGGACATAAAACAAAATGTTTGTAGCTATAGTGGCAGGTGACCCCTGGACACCAACACTTCCATTCAGAAGCACACAGGACAATGAGCAAAGGTCAGGAAATGGTGACATCTTGCAGTAAATTTTGTGACAAGAGGGTTGAGGAACTTATCCCTTATGGTGAGGATCAGGGGTTTCCTTGGTGCATTTTAGGTCTCTTAATGCCATGTGCAACAGGTTCAAGAGCCCAGTTCTGATGCCCTTGGAATCCTCGTGGTCCCATGATGATGCACTCAGACATACCTGGAAACTTCCAGAGCACTTGTCAGGGGGCTTGATTTCTATAAGTGAGGGAACATTGCTGACATCTGTTGCAGGCTTTTTTGATCACATTGCAAACCTCAAGATTGTGCTATTTGCTAAAAAAGACAAGAACAAAAACTCAAAGAACCAAAACTTTTTATTCTGAGGTCAGCCCTGGCACAGACCTTCAACCCAAGAGCTTTTATTTAATTGCACTTTCTTGTCTGTGGCTCAGCCCTTGCACACACCTTTACTGCAAAGCAAAAGAAAGTCAACTCCAGGTCAAGTGGCAGAATGATTAACCAGTTGAAAGGGAATGAATATAACTAAACCAAAGGAAGGTTCTTATGTTGAAGGATATTTAAGACAGTGTGGAGAGGGAGAAAGAATGCTTTCCTTCTTAGAGATTAGCAGAGTAGGAAGGTCAGCTGAGTGCTTTCCCCGACTCTCTGAACTGGCATGTTTTCACCCCAGTATCTCTGTTTGAGCTTTATTATTTAAATTAAATGGCTTGCATATATGTATTTTTAAATTTTATGTATTAATCATTCCATTAAATTATATCTCAAATGAAATACCACATTCTGGCTACCCTTCCACAAACCCTTAAAAAAAATTCCATCTGCCCTGTTCATTGCACATTGCCTGTATGAGTGTACACCCCCAACTTTGACCCTCTCCTGCCCTACTGTTTCAGCATTCTACTACACTGGGACATCAAACCTCTATAGGAGGAAGAGCCGCCCACCCTTTGCTGTCAAGCAAGGCCATTCTCTGCTACAATGTATCTGAAGCTATAGTTTCTTCCCAGTACACTTCTTGGTTTGTGGGCTAGACTTGGGGTGTCCTAGGTGGAGGGGGCAGCAGATGTTGTTCTTTCAATGGAGTTGCAATCCTCCTCTGCTCCTCCAAGCTTCCCTACCAGATTCTCTGAGCTCAGTGTAATGGCTGGCTCCAAAGGTCAGTTGCTGGCCACACCTCACAAAGAACCATCACAGGAGGTTCCTGTCAGCAAGTGACTCTTGACCATAGCAAGAGTGTTTGGTTTAGTGTCTGCAGACATTGTGGATTTCCAGGTAGGGCAGTCCCTGGATGGCCATCCCTTCAATCTCTGCTCCATTTGTCGTCCTTGTTCTTCCTTTTGACAGGAATATTTCTGGATTAGAAACTTTGAGATCGGTGGGTGTCCCTATCCTGCAAGGGGAGGCCATGCCTAACTTCTGGATATGGTCTCTACAGGTTGTACCTCCCCTTTGTTGGGCATTTCAGCTATATTTTTACCTAAACCATAGAAGAAAATTTTCCTATTCTAGAGAAAGTAATAGTTGCAAAATTAGAAGAATCAGTCTGAAGACCAGTTTATTAAAACAGAAAATAGAGTCTCCTGGACATATAATAATCAAAACACTAAGTACACAAAAGTATACAAGAATATTAGAAACTGCAAGGGAACATGGTGGAGTAACACAAAAAGACAGGCCTATCAGCAATCAGTAACACAGTGAGGTTTTGTACAGGAACACTGTTCCGTTGCTGGTGGGAGTGCAAACTTGCACAGCCATTATTAGAATCAATATGGTAGTTTCTCAGAAAGTTGAGAATCAATCTACCTCCAGATCTAACTTGGGTCTATTCCCTAAGGATGCTTAATTTTACCATAAGGACATGCTCAACTATGTTTATGTTTGCTCTACTTATATTAACCAGAAACTGAAAATAGCCTATGTGTCCTTCAACAGAAGAAGGAATAAAGAAACTGTGGTATATTTACACAACGGAGTATTACTCAGCTGTTAAAAAATAACATCATGTGTAGAATTCATTATACCTGATAGGTTTTTCTGTGAGTGTGGCACTGGAACACTGTCCAATCCTTGTACATTAGCTGGTGAGCCTACACAGGATACAGATAACATTATATGACTCTGCTCCACCTGT
This sequence comes from Mus caroli, assembly GCF_978045245.1. Taxonomy (NCBI): domain Eukaryota; kingdom Metazoa; phylum Chordata; class Mammalia; order Rodentia; family Muridae; genus Mus; species Mus caroli. The sequence goes on from NW_028227259.1 coordinate 26,674,285, forward strand.
AGCATCTAATAAATTGAAGCACAATTGAATTCCTTCCCTAAAGAAAAAGTCCTGCTATACAAATATAAGTAATACATCTTTGGGAAGATAAAATCCTTGCCCATGCTACAGAATGAGACTCTACTGAGAAAAATGGATACACAAGGTCAGTTGTCACTATGAATCTCAAGCTACCAGAAAGGAAGTGGCAATATATTGACTCAGGATCTCAGACCTCAGGATTTTAGCATTACTAAGTAAAAAGTTTTGAAGGGACAGAAGTGTAGAAACAAGCCACAATTTTGTGAAGATTCCCAACTTCTGAAAACACCGGTGTTTTTACAATGAGCAATGAATGCAGTCTGATTTGCAGCAATAATCTTCAGTCGACAAGCTGTTTTGTTGCTGCCTTTATGGACTTGGGTACCAATTGCTTTTTGTAATATGGTAAAAATATGGCAATCACTTCTGCATTGATTTTATAACATGTGTTCAGATTGAGAATATGATTTTAATGCTGAAATCTCATGTACTTTGTTTTTAATTTCAAGCAAATCTTATTATACTTGAATATGCCTTGGTTTGTTAACACACCTAGACTTGCTATAACTGTATGCATGTAACAGTATGGATGTTCCTTCTAGGGAAGTAAAAACCACCAACTTTAAGTTATATCTAGTGATGTTTCTTGTATCCTTTAAGAAGAATTAAGACGATTATTTCCTTCCTTTTCCTGAGCAGCATCAAAAATCTTCCCTAGAAAAATTGAGTGCTTTACTGAGACTTCTTCCTAGGAAGGGATACACTGTGAGACAAAGTATCCTTGTATCTCAGTTTGTGTAAGGGAAAAGCTCCTATGTTTTAAAGTATACTGTAGAAAGTCTCTTCAAAACCTGTATTAGAACTCTGTTCATAGCTTTTTACTTAAACAGTTTAGACAAAATGGCTGAAAATGACAGCATCTTCCTGCATTAAGCAGTACATATACTGCTGTATTCAGCTTCATGGTGTCCCCCTGCCCATTCATTTATGTGTACTGGTGACAGTGGGCATAAAGAGCCTGAAAGTGTATGCATGTACCATAACTTCTAGACTTAATCTAGTCTGGAGTATTCAATAACCTTTTTTAGATGGTAGATAATAATTAAAATGGTTTAATTTCCTAGAAATAAAATGAAAAAATGGAAATATGGCCATTTTAAAAAAATAGTTTATTAGATCTTAAAAATGACATCATAAATTTTGCATGTAAACAGATGCAATTAAAAAAAATAATTCATACTGAGTTAGCAATCCAGAACCTTAAATATAAATAGGGTATGCATTTCCGTATATATGGCTATCAGCCATTAAATAAATGCAAAGCAACCTACAACCTGTAGATCTCAAAGGTTAGATATAGAGGAAGAACCTGGGGGGAAGGCTCATTGATCTCCGTGGAAAGGGGAAACTAAGTAGATTTCATAGGTGGACTGGGGGCAAAAGAAGATAGAAACAGGAGGAAAGAAGGTGAAGAGAGGGAGAGAATGAGGGAGAGAATTGGCATGCCTTTGAGGGATTATATGGAAACATGGTGCTGTGCATATATCCTAAAATGTATGCAGCTGATTCTGATGAAGTCTCCTAAAAACAGGGTATACAAATCCCAACTGGCCATCTCTTGCTACAAAATAAGGCTTCAAGTACTGGGATTGGGTTGTATTCAATTGAGTTGTTGGCCATAGAAATCCCCAAACAACTCAGGCTAAGACAAAAGGTTGCTCTCTACAATTTGACAGAGGGCCTCATTGCTGAGGACAGACGACACCCACACAACTCATTTAATGTGGAGAAGTTGTGCTGGTGTCTACATGAAGCCTTCACAGCTATGTTCCACTGTTTCCATACAAGATGATACTTGGCAGGCTACCAAAAGAGAAACATAAACACCAACCCATCCAAAACAAAAAACAAAAATCAAAAACCAAAAAACCAAAAAACCGGTTATCTAAAGCACTTTGATGGTTGGGGGAGGACAGCCCTTTAAGCAATTGATACTGGAGTGACACGTGCACCTCCACAAATATGGTGAAGTCCACCTAACATCAAACTTCAAAAATTAATTCCAAACTGACTTCTATTATACTATAGGGTTATCCTATCCTATATTCTATTATCCTCTATTACTGTCCTATACTATAGAGTTTTAAGGTTTTATAATTTTGTATTTATTTACATCCCAAATGCTGCCACTCTTCCCCTACCTCCTATTCTCTTCCCCTCTGAAAGGGCAGCTCCCACTAGGTCGACCCCTACACTGTTGCATCAGGTCTCTGCAGGATTAGGTGCATCCTCCCCTACTGAGGCCAGACAAGGAATATGTGCCTTGTTACGTATGTGCCAGTGGCATCAGAGAAGCCCACATATCTTCTTTGGTTAATGGCACAGTCTCTGGGTGCTCCAGGGGTATAGGCTAATTGACACTGTCAATCTTACTGTGCGGTTGCCATCTCCTTCAGGACTCCAATCCTTCTCCTACCTGCAGCAAGAGGTCCCCAACCACTGAGCAGTGTTTGGGTAAGGGTATCTGTATCTGTCTCAGTCAGCTGCTGGGTAAAGCATTTCAGAGAGAATCTATGTTAGGCTTCTGTCTGAAAGCACAACATAGCATCAGTAATAGTGTCTGAGACTGGTGCCTGCCCATGGGATGGGTCTCAAGGTGGGCTGGTTACTGGTCAGTTATTCCTTTAATTTGGGCTCCATCTTTGTCCCTGCATTTCTTTTAGACAGGACCTGTCTCAAAGCTTGTATAATTTTGTCCAAGTAGAATCCTTTAGGTAACATCAGAGGATAACATTTAGCATCCAGGGCCAAAGAAAGTGTTCTTGGGCTTCATGTCAAAAGCAAAATCCATTTAAAAATTACAAATTGAGCTTTATCAAAAATGTTAAAAAAATTCTTTGAACTCAATTTTGAATATAGCACATTGCACATATAAAGTATGCATTCTACTTTGAGCCTGCATTTTATTCCCTTAAACCAAAAGTTTTCAGTCTGTGATGGAAGCCAGCAAAGTTATGTTATACAGCTAGAAGTAAATACTTGAAAGGCATCAATTTCAACAAGGACTACTATCTCAAATATAAAATTCATAAATAAAATTTCATTATAAAACACTCAATTGGAAATATAACAGGATCAGTTAGAGACATGTCACTAAATAGGGATTATACTCAGCAAATGAAGATGTTCAACATCATTAGTTTTTACAGAAACACTGACTAAGGCTTCAATGAGATATCACTGCAATCCTTCCAAAGGGCACACATAACACACAGTGGAATTCCAAATTGTTGTAGGCTACAATGGACAACTAACAAAATTTTGTGGTGGGTTTCGCCACTGTAGAAAAGAACTCAGAACTTCCACTAAAATTACAATATGCCAGTACTATACAAATGTAACCCTGAATAAACAAAGAGTTTCAAAAGCTGAATAAGAATAAATAAAATAAAGATCATTAGCAAGAGGAGTGTGTAGTTCCTGGAGATCCATTGCTGTTGAGCCAAGCTTCTGCTGTCATGACAGCCCAGGGTTCCAGGCGGCCAACAGAGGCCAACAATTTAAGTAGATCATTGAGCTGAACTTGCTAGGAGGTGCCAAGGTGACTAGGTGCCAAGGTGACTTACTTGGACAAGCAAGTGCCTGATACCAGCATTCAAGGACAGATTAGATCCGGCTGTAGAAACATGTCTAGAGTCCCTTGGGTCCCTTTAAACAGACTCATATGAACTTCTTCATTATGTAGACAATTATCAATACTATCTCCATCTTCTAGACTACGATGGTGGGCTTGATGGCCTAGTGACCCACTCAAACACATTCATGTTAGCCACTTTTAATGTGCTTGAGATTTGGAATCAGACATTTCTTCAGAGTCTGGTCTATTTTGTTGGGAACCTAATTAGCACTGGCTGTTTATAACTGTCAGGCCATGGGTCTGACGCCTACATAGACATCATACTAGCTAGCCTAAATGGAGTCCTCTGAGAGAATGCAGTTTTTAGGGATTGGAGATGACTTTGGTGAACTTGAGAAAAGAGCACCTGGTATGTACTTATTGGAGCCTCATTAACTTCTTGTTTAAGCCACTGGCTCCTATGTGTAGTCAGTCAATTGAAGTTTCCAGTTCTGGAATTAGGTTACATTTAGTTGAGTTGTTGACCAAAGGGATTCCATGGGGATCCCCATAAAACCTATTCTACTGGCAAGAATCTAGGTTGTTCTTCACAAACTAAATCCACTTTATTTATAATACTACCAACCCCAAAACAACTCACATGATATCCTTCCAAAATGTGATTGTTAAGCCACCCATAAGCATTTGTTCTTTGAAATGTTACATAGCAATAAAGTGAGATAATTCATTGACATACAACAAGTTGATTCTATATTTATAGAAGTGGACACATAACAAATGAAACAAGAAGGTAACACACTGAGGGATTGCATTCATATAATATTCTGAAAAGATATGGAGTGATTGCCAGATATAGTGGTTTGAATAACAATGGTCCACATCGACTCATATATTTGAAATCTTGGTCCCCAGTTGGTTGAACTTTTTCAATAAGGATTAGGAAATATGGCCTTGTTGGATGAATCATGTCCCTGTGGGTAGGCCTCAAGATTTCAAAAGCCCACGCCAGGCATTGTCTCTTTTTCTCTCTACCTCCAACTTGTGAATCAGAAATAAGTTTTCAGCTACTTCTACAGCACCATGCCTGTCTCCTAGCCTACTGCCATTCTTTTTACCATGGATTTATGCCCAGCAAGCCCCCAATTAATTACTTTCTTTTGTAAGTTATTTGTTCATGGTGTATCTGCACAGCAATAGAAAAGTAAATAAGACACAGGTAAAATCCAGGATCTGAAGAAATAGGTGAAACCATGGGTATGGTTACTAAATAGCAGAAGTGATCCTTGTAGTAAAGAGAGGATGTGGCATCTTGATTGTGTCAACACCAAGGCCCTGTTGGAGGATTCCTAGTGCAGTTTTCTAGAGGGTTGTATCTGAAGAACTAGGACACTGAAAGAAAGTGTTATATTCCTTGTCTAAAAATTGATTAGATGTGCGAATCAACAATTATTTCAAACTGTTTTAGTTAAAAAAGATTGCAATATTATCAATATTATACAAAATAATCTCAAATGTGACTATATGAATACATTCATAATACATAAATATTCATATATCATTTATAGTCCACAGAAATTTTTTGTATGTGTCTGATTTATGTTACTCAATTTAGAAAGACTTAAAAACATGACCATGGGTAAGTTGAGAGATGAGAAACCTCACCAATGAAACCCTTTAAAAAAACAATCAAAATAATATGTACTTTCTTTGAAAGATCTGTAAATGAGCTGATTAAACCTGGCAAGTTATCTCTTAAGAAAGCAAGTGGACCCAGGCACATCAAGGTACAGTGGAAACTGGCATGAAATACTTCTCACACATGACAGCAATGTCAGATGTGAACCTGAGGCAGAGGGCAAGCTGAAGGGGTGTGCTGAGCAGGGTCAGTAGGACCCACCAGGTAGTGACTTGCAACCTCCCCTCCCCCACAAATGGGATCTTAGAACACTGACACTTCTTCTGAAGCCATGGGTGCCAACTTACACACAGTATCAAGCTGGGCCAAGCCAAGCCATGCTAAGAGAAAACCTAGGTCAGAAACAACCACTTAGTGTTAGGTGTGCCAAATAAGATTCCCAAAGTGATAGAAGTGAAGGATGATTGCTGTTAATTGGTTAGTATGACATTTGCATACTGGGTGTACTAAGCACTGAGGGTATACCCCCCAGTGAGCATTCTCCTCTGGACATAATATAGAGGATACATTGTGCCCTCTCTGACCCTGAAGTGAGGATTTAACTGGTAAACTACTCACGTAACTCTACCACAACTCAGCTTCACCAGAACAATGTGAAGATATTAATTAAATGAATACACCTGTTAAAAACTTGAAGAGTGAAATAGCCCCTAATGTCTAATGCACTAATGTAAGGAGCATGAAAGTCTAAGGCAATATAAACCGTGCAAAAATTACTAATTACTAAAACCCCTTGGTGGACTCCCATGAAAGTCACTTGGGTGATATCCCAGAGTGCACAATTGAAATTACATGAAGTTTAAAGTGCTGTCAAGATGACTCAGTGGGTAAAGTCCCTTGCTGCCAACACTGAAAACCTGATCACACAGAGTGGAAAGAGGACACTGACTCTTATTTATGTTGCCTTCTGATCTCCACACATATTCTCTGGCAAGTGGGTTACATGTGAATGTTCTCATTCACTTGCACACATACATATGACTGGATTAGAAAACAATTACAATTATTTTTCAAAATAAGACTACTCAGAAGTATGGAATTCTACTACTATACAACCTTCCCAAAGTACAAGCATACATATCTACATATAAAAATGTAAATGGAGTTTCCCTAACTTAAGAGTACAATATCTTACCCAAACACTATCAGAAAGATTAACATCAGTCGATTCTACATCCTGCTACACTGCTGAATTTGTTCATTGTTTCTAGAAGTTTTCTGGTCTAATTTTAGCCTCCCTATGAGCATGTTTCTCTCTATTCTACATCACTTCTTTTTTTTTAATTAGATATTTTTCTTTATTTCCATTTCAAATGTTATCTCCTTTCTTAGATTCCCCTCTGTAAATCCCCTATCTGCTCCCCCTACTCCCTGCTCCCCAAACCACTCACTCCCATTCCTGTCCCTGGAATTCCACTCTACTGGGTCATGGAACCTTCACAGGACCTAGGGCCTCTCCTCCATTGATGACCAACTATGCCATCCTCTGCTACATGTGCACCTGGAGACACCAGTCCCACCATGTGTATTCTTTGGTGATTTAGTCACAAGGAGCTCTAGGGGTACTGTTTAGTTCATATTGATGCTCCTCCTATGGGGATGCAAACCCCTTCAGCTCCTTGGGTCCATTCTCTGGCTCCACCATTGCGGACCCTGTGCTCTGTCCAGTGGATAACTGTGAGCATCCACTTCTGTTTTGCCAGGCACTGGCAATTTATATCACTTCTTACAACACAATCACCTTCTGTCCTATAGCAGTGCCTAATTTCACAACTGTAAATACACAAGGAAGACATGTTCTTCCCTATTAGCAAGATAAGAAAATTTGCTAGGAAAGGTTAAAAAATGAGAAATTGGACTGAATATCTCTTTCCATGTTGAGACTTTGTGTGGTTTGGGTATCAGAGTGAGTATGACCTCACAGAATGAGTTAGCAATGTTTCTTCTGTTTCTATTTTGTGAATAATTTGAGGAGTATTAGCTCTTTGTTGAATGTCTCATAGAATCCTGCACTAAAACTTTCTGGCCCTGGGCTTTTTGGAATGGAAGACTTTTCATGACTGTTTCTATTTCCTTAGGGCTCATGAAACTGTTAGTTACTAGACCAGATTTTGATTTAGGTTTGATAGTTGATAACTGTTTAGAAATAACCCATACCATTTAGATTTTCCAATTTTCTGCAGTACAAGTTTCTGCAGTAAAACTTGATGATTCTTTCAATCTCCTCAGTGTCCACTGCTAGGCCTCCTGTTCCATTTCTGATTTTGTTAATTTGGAAATGGACTCTCTGCCTTTCAGTCAGTTTGGCAAAACATTTGTCTATCCTGTTAACTTTTCTCAAGGAACTGGGTCTTGGTTATATTGATAATTTGTATTGTACCCTTTTTATCAAATTGACTGAATTCAGCCCTGAGATTGTTCCCTGACATCAAATCCTACCTATCTCTCCATGAGATGAGGCTTTGTCTCACTTTAGGAACTGCAGAATGCAATACATCAAAATCTTGCTGATCTACATGGCGGAGATGCACACCACTCCCTCACTGAGAACAGCCACCCTGGAAGGATTCAGGGTGTGTTGATGTAGCCCAGCATGTCAGTGTAACCTGCAAGGTGCCCAGAGACATTAGGAGCCGAAATCTGGAGGATTCCTCCACAGCATTTTTCACTATGGTCTTCAAAAGCATTTTGTACAGAAATACAATGGGTTCACAGATGCACATACACACACAAACATGAAGACCAGAGGATTTTGTGGGATGATTGTTGTCTGTACCATGTGCATTCCAAGGAAGAAATTCAGGTTTCTAGGCTTGGCAGCAAGGATGAATACCTACTGACCCAAGTCATCAACTGATTATCTAAAGCAAAGAATTTTATAAGCTATGTATCTGTATTTATGCTCTCTCTCTCTCTCTCTCTCTCTCTCTCTCTCTCTCTCTCTCTCTCTCTCTCTCTCACACTCACACACACACACACACACACACACACACACACACACACACACACACACTGTGAACATTTTCCCACACCATGAAACACATGAAAATTAATGAAAATACACAAGAAATAGAATTCAAGGAGGGATCTGGGGGAAGGCTGGGTGTTAGAGTGACTTAAAAGCCCCTAAGGTGACTCTCCTTTTGTTGTAGGTTGTACCTCATATAATTGGGTCCTTTATTGTATTTGTCTTTCCCTATAGCACTGCAGACTAGAATGGAACCAAGAGCATTGTGCATGTTAGTCAAATACTGTACACCTTAAACACATCCCAGGTCTAGAAACCCATTAATCTACAATTATTACAGGGCAGGTGGCATCAAGACCCTCAGCTGAGACACTCCAATGACAATGTGGACATTTCAAGACTAGTTGTCAAGAATGGCAGACAAGTCTGGAGTAATTCTAATAGGCCTTCCTTTATATGTTAATTGAACTTTTTCCCTTACTGCTTTTAATATCCTGTCTTTATTTAGTGCATTTGTTGTTTTGATTACTATGTGTTGGGAGGAATTTCTTTTCTGGTCCAGTCTATTTGGAGTTCTGTAGGCTTCTTGTATGTTCACGGGCATCTCTTTCTTTAGGTAAGGGAAGTTTTTTTTTCTATAATTTTGTTGAAGATATTTCCTGGACCTTTAAGTTGAAAATCTTCATTATCATCTACTCCTATTATCCATAGGGTTGGTCTTCTCATTGTGTCCTGGATTTCCTGGATGTTTTGTGTTAGGATCTGTTTGCATTTTGCATTTTCTTTGATAGTTGTGTTCATGTTCCCTATGGAATCTTCTGCACCTGAGATTCTCTCTTCCATCACTTTTATTCTGTTGCTGATGCTCACATCCATGGTTCCTGATACCTTTCTTAGGGTTTCTATCTCCAGAGTCCTCTCCCTTTGAGGTTTTTTTGTTTGTTTGTTTGTTTGTTTCTACTTCCATTTTTCAATCTTGGATGGTTTTGTTCAATTCCATGGCATGTTTGATTGTGTTTTCCTATAATTCCTTAAGGGATCAGGATCAGATTAACGATATTAACAGTCCCATTTCCCCCAAAGAAATATAAGCAGTCATCAATAGTCTCCCAACCAAAAAAAGCCCAGGACCAGGTGGCTTTAGTGCAGATTTCTATCAGACCTTCAAAGAAAAACTAATTCCAACTCTCCTAAAACTGTTACACAATATAGAAACAGAAGGAACTCTACCCAATTCAGTCTATGAAGCCACAATTACTCTGATAACTAAACTACACATAGATCCAACAAAAAAAGAGAACTGCAGACCAATTCCCTTATGAATATCAATGCAAAAATACTCAATAAAATCCTCAGAAACCAAATCCAAGAACATATCAAAACAATCATTCATCCTGACCAAGTAGGTTTTATTCCAGGGATGCAGGGATGGTTTAATATACAGAAATCCATCAAATAAGCCACTATATAAACAAACTCAAAGACAAAACCCAAATGATAATCTCGTAGGATGGTGAGAAAGCATTTGACAAAATCCAACACCCCTTCATGATTAAAGTCATTGAAAGATCAGGAATTCAAGGCCCATACCTAAACATGATAAAAGCAATATACAGCAAAATAGTAGCCAACATCAAATTAAATGGTGAGAAGCTGGAAGCAATCCCACTAAAATCAGGGACTAGACAAGGCTGCCCACTTTCTTCCTACCTACAAAATATAGTACTTGAAGTCTTAGCCAGAGCAATTGGACAACAAAGGGAGATCAAGGGGAAACAAATTGGAAAGGAAGAAGGCAAAAATATCACTATTTGCAGATGATATGATAGTATATATAAATGACCCTAAACACACACCAGAAAACTCCTAAACCTGATAAACAGCTTCAGCACAGTAGCTGGATATAAAATTAACTCAAACAAATCAGTGGCCTTTCTCTACACAAAGGATAGACTGGACGAGAAAGAAATTAGGGAAACAACACCCTTCTCAATAGTCACAAATTATATAAAATACCTTGGTGTGACTAAACTAAGGAAGTGAAAGATCTGTAAGACAAGAACTTCAAGTCTCTGAAGAAAGAAATTGAAGAAGATCTTAGAAGATGGAAAGATCTTCCATTCTCATGGATTGACAGGACTAATATAGTAAAAATGGCTATCCTGCCAAAAGCAATCTACAGATATAATGCAATTCTTATCAAAATTCCAACTCAATTCTTCACTGAGTTAGAAAGGGCAATTTGCAAATTCATGTGGAATAACAAAACACCTAGGATAGCAAAAACTATTCTCAACAATAAATGAGCCTCTGGGGGATTCACCATGCCTGACCTCAAGCTGTGCTATGGAGCAATTGTGATAAAAACTGCATGGTATTGGTACAGCCACAGACAGGAAGATCGATGGAATAGAATTGAAGTCCAGAAATGAACCAACACACATATGGTCACCTGATCTTTGACAATGGAGTTAAAACCATCCAGTGGAAAAAAAAGGACAGCAGTTTCAACAAATGATGCTGGCACAATTGCTAGTTATCATGTAGAAGAATGTGAATTGATCCAGTCTTATGTTCTTGTACAAAGCTCAATACTAAGTGGATCAAAGAACTCCACATAAAACCAGAGACACTGAAATTTATAGAGGAGTAAGTGGGGAAAACCTTCGAAGATATGGGCATAGGGGAAAAATTCCTAAACAGAACAGCAATGGCCTGTGCTGCAAGATCAAGAATGGACAAATGGGATCTCATAAAATTTCAAAGCTTCTGTAGGGCAAAAGATACTGTCAATATGACAAAAAGACCACCAACAGATTGGGAAAGAATTTTTACCAATCCTAAATCTGATAGGGGACTAACGTCTAATATATTCAAAGAGCTCAAGAAGCTGAACTCCAGAAATTGAAATAACCCCATTAAAAATGGGGTATAGAGCTAAACAAAGAATTCTCAACTGAGGAATACTGAATGGCTGAGAAATACATGAAAAAATGTTCAACATCCTTACTGATCAGGGAAATGCAAATCAAAACAATCCTGAGAGTCCACCTCACACTCATCAGAATGGCTAAGATCAAAAATTCAGGTGACAGCAGATGCTGGCAAGGATGTGGAGAAAGAGAAGCACTCCCCCATTGCTTGTTCAACCACTCTAGCAATCAGTCTGGAGGTTCCTCAGAAAACTGGGCCTAGTACTACCACTAGATCCAGCAATAGCTCTCCTGGGCATATACCCAGAAAATGTTCCATCTGGTAGTAAGGACACATGCTGCACTATGTTCACAGAAGCCTTATTTATAATAGCCAGAACCTGGAAAGAACACAGATGTCACTCAACAGAAGAATGGATATAGAAAATGTGGTACATTTACTCAATGGAGTACTACTAAGCTACTAAAAACAATGAATTTATGAAATTCTTGGGCAAATGGATGTATCTGGAGGATAACATCCTGAGTGAGGTAACCCAATCACAAAAGAAGTCACTTGATATGCACTCACTGATAAGTGGATATTAGCTCAGAAACCTAGAATTCCCAAGGTACCACTTCCAAAACACAAGAAAATGAAGAAGGAAAACCAACTGCATGGATATGTCATTCCTTCCTAGAATAGGGAATAAAATATCCATGGAAGGAGTTGCAGAGACAAAGTTTGGTCTTTGAGAATAGGATCAACCATCCAGAGATTGCACACCTGGGGGTTCATCCCATAATTAGTCACCAAACTCAGACACTATTGCATATGCTAGCAAGATTGAGCTAAAAGGACCCTGATATAGCTGACTTATGTGATGTTATGTCAATGCCTGGCAAATACAGAAATGGATGCTCACAGTCATCTATGGTATGGAATATAGGGCCCCCAATGTAGGAGCTAGAGAAAGTACCCAAGAACTGATGGGATTTGGAACCCTGTAGGGGGAATAACAATATGAACTTTCAGTACCCCCAGAAAGTATGTCTCTAGCTGCATATGTAGCAGAAGATGGTCAAGTTGGCTGTCATTGGGAAGAGAGGTCCCTTGGTCTAGCAAACTTTCTATGACTCAGTACAGGGGAAAGCCAGGGCTATGAAGTGAGAGTGAGTGGTTAGGGGAGTAGGGCTGGGGGAGGCTATAGGGCACGTTTGGGAAAGCATTTGAAATGTAAAGAGGAAAATATCTAATAAGAAAAGAAAAAATATTTTCAATAAACATGAAAAAAGGAAAAATTTAAAAGGAAATGATGATAAATACAGAAAATGATGTGGGGAAAGGAAAACCCTAACTCCTGAGTTTACATATTGATACATCTGCTCTCCAAATTAATATGGAGAAATCTCAAAGAGCTAAAAGTAAATCTACATATCACTCAACATTCCACTCTTTTACCTATGGTCCAATGGAATGACATCCAACTCCAGAGAAATCTGCTCAGCTATGTTCATTGGTACTGTAGTAAAAGTAGGTAGGGAATTTAAACCATCTAAATGTCTTTGAACTGATGAAAAGATAAGGAAAACAGGGCACATACACACAATGCATTATTCAATTGTGAGGAAAAATGAATTCAAGAAAGTTTCAGCTAAATGCATGAACCTACAAAATATACTGAGTGATATAAACCATACACAAGAAGAACAAACTCCACATGATGTTGATCATTTGTGATTCCTATCTCCCAATCTTTAGATGTAAGTCCATAACTTGGAGCAACCACAGAAGACATGAAAGAAAAGGAAGACCATATATGAAAAGAAGAAGCTCTAGAGAGAGCTATAGCCGGGTACAGGTGATATGAAGTAAAGAATGGAAAAAACAGAAGTGTAGTTGTTGAAGGAGGAGAAAGAACATTGTAGAAGAAGAGAGGGAACATCAATGCGAGGAGAGGCTCTTGGTCCTGTGAAGGCTCTATACCCAAGTATAGGGGAATACCAGGACCAGAAATGGGAGTGGGTGGTTTGGGGAGCAGGGGCAGCAGGGAAGGATTAGGGGGTTTGGGAGGGGAAACTAGGAAAGGGGTAACATTTGAAATGTAAATAAAGGATATATCTAATAAAAAAGAAAAAAAATTAAATAACAATAAAATACTTGAGAAAATGTAAAAAATATACCATGTTATATTTATCTAAAATTGCATGCACACACACACACAAACACACGCACACAATATGTATGTGTATCTATCTATCTATCTATCTATCTATCTATCTATCTATCTATCTATATATGTATGTATATATATATGTATGTATATATATATGTATGTATATATATATATATATATATATATATATATATATAATTACTTGGTGTGAAAATGCTTCCCTCAGGACCCATAGACTACATAACAAAAGACATATTACAAGGCATAGAAAACCTCCTTTGGGTTGATGGTTAAGGGAGCCCAAGGGATAATACAAGTAATCAACTGCTTTCTCCCTGTTTTGTCTCCTAAAACTAGAAGGTAAATCCCTATTGGTGAGGACACTATATAGTTTGAGAACAGGACTTAGTGGAAGTGAGATGGGTGTGTTCCAGAAGCCTTCTTCCTGAGAACCTTTAGAGAAGTTAAATAAACATCAACAAAGCGTAACACATAAATTACTCACACACACACAAATACACATGCACAAACACACAAACACTCACACACACACATATACTCACACACACACAAAGTCCTGATATAGCTGAAGGAGAAAGTTTACGGGAATAAGAAAGTAGAAAAACAGGAAAAAGAAAATCTTTTCAGTTATTTTATAAATATTAAGTTACTCTGATTTCAAGAATATTAAAGGTCGGGAAGGACTGGAGGAGCTGAAAGGGCTTGCATCCCCTTGGGAAGAACAACAAAATCAACCAACCAGATTCCCCCAGAGCTCCCAGGGACAAAACACTAACCAAAGAGGACCCATGGTTCCAGCTGCATATGTACCAAAGGATGCCCTTATCTGACATCAATGAGAGGGGATTAATTCTTTCACACATTAACTCTCTGATTCATCTCCAGGCTGAGTCAGTTCTATTCAGTAAATACATACACAGTCACCTGGAACAAGTACTTCCACAATATATTCTTAGATCTTCTATGGCAAAAGGGGAGCTTCAATTGTCCTTCCTAATTAGCACTAACAAAACACAGCAGTTTATAGTCAAGGACAACCGCATCTATCAAAAGCTATTTCCCAGAGTGACTTGGAAGGTTATTATATCTGGTGTGTGGTTATCACTGATGCTGTATTGCAAGCAAAACTGAGGCACATGACTCTGGTCTTCCTGACTTATTTTATATTCTTTTGTGATGGTTTTTATTTCCTCAGCAGCTGTAGTGCAATGACTGTATATTTCTCAATGTTTGGCTACAGAGCCATGGATAGATGTGTGTTACAGAGTACTTTATGTTAGGAGTAGGAGAATTCATGACAGCATGGATACAGTATGGAGGTGAATACATCTTAAAGTGTGTGTACATGGGGTAAGCCACATGATCCACACACAAGAGACCATCGCCTTGTGTATCCCTAGGTGGCTATGACTTCACACATATACAGGAAAGGATAGCTGGGTCTGGGTTTAGTCAGAGAAGATGCAACTGACCTTAAAGAGACTGAGGTCTCTGCAAGTTTAGAGGTCTGGTGGGGTGGGTTTGGGGAACCTCGTGGACAGTGGAGGGACAGGGGAGGAGGTATGGGATGTGGAAGAGACAGAGGGTAGATCTGGACTTTAAAAGAAAAATCATAAGTAAAATAAAAGCATAAAAGTTTTATTTTTTGCCGGGAGTAATGGCGCACGCCTTTAATCCCAGCACTTGAGAGGCCGAGGCAGGTGGATTTCTGAGTTCCAGGCCAGCCTGGTCTACAAATTGAGTTCCAGGATAGCCAGAGCTACACAGAGAAACCCTGTCTCAAAAAACCAAAATATAACAAAATTAGTGTTATTTTTCTTGTGTTTCAGACTTGCTTTTCTTTTTAAGCAGAGTAAGTTTGTCACCTTTCTGGATAGACAGAATTAATAGGAGCTAGAAAGTTGAAAGCAAACATGGCTATTATACCAGCATGGGTTCAGCACATCACCAAATCAAGGACAGGGTGAGGGAGTGGGCTGTGGAGCCAGCTGGAGAGCCACAGCCTCATGACTGGACTCCTGAGAGTGCCAGGCTCCCCTGTGCCTCATTCAGTCCTCACTCACCTCACAAGATGAGGACTTGCTCACTCTTGCTTGTAGGGAGTAGAGCATTGATCACTTTGACCACTAGGGGGAGCAGTGATGAGGGGGTCAGGACTAATTCAAAGGTATATATGGGCAGATGGTCTGTTACCCTGCCAGCTGGGTGTGGTATAAGAGAAGGAAGAGTGGGTGACCATAATCAGACTGACATTTTCTCAGCGCCATGCTCTAAGTACAGTCTTGGGCAAGTGGGTCCATCATACTGAGCTTTGGCTTCCTTATCTGTCATTGATGATAAGAATCCAGACCTCACATTGATGTTGTTAAAGTGAGATGCTTTGACAGCTGCCTAGCTATTGAAAAGAGATCAATATTATTGCTTATTACAGTGTAGACCCAGGGCCTTCCCTGGGAATAACAACAATAACGATTATGTTAGCAGCAATAGAAGTAAACGAAGGAATTATTGTTAGATTTTTCCCATCTTTTCTTTCAGTCAGGTCCAAGTTTAGGAGTGCAGGGGACTGGGCCTGGAGACTGTTGTAGCTGGTTCAGATTCACAGTTCCTTAGCTGGTCCTTGTGGAGAAACAGGGAAAGCCACTTTTGGCTACTTAGGTTCAAGACATGCATAGGTAGGATAGCCTCTACTAGTCACTTACAAGGTGGTGGCTGTCTTGGGTTGAATCTTTGTTCCTTGCACTGCAGCTCAAGGCTTTTCTTAGGATTAAATCAGGGAGAACTTAGGGGGATTTGACCAAGAAGAGACTTTTATGAGTTGTGCAGCAAATCCCAACTGTGACAGGCAGCTTTGTCATGAATACCTTCTTTATATACAGTACTGGAAATGCCCAAGTCACTTCTCCTTGCACAGTAGGCCACACAGCATGGTAATTCACTTTATGTTGCCTTCCTTTCTGGAGTTAAATTTCCATGTAAAGAAGAAAATAGATCCTATGACATCTGAACTCTTAAAATTGATCTGTGTGGATGGGTTTTTTGTTGTTGTTGTTGTTATTTATTGTTTTTTTTTTTTTGGTTTCTGAGCCTGTTTTGTTTGCAAGAGGAGTATGTATTCTACAGGACTGTGACTGTAGCTATTCTGAATTTGGGTGGAGGGAACCATGTTCCAATATGCCATTCTTACAGTAAACTTTTTTATAACCCAAATTAAATAACTATTCACAAATTACAGAAGCTGACAGAAAAGTCTCTTACATGTACAAATATGGATAAGAGTAGACACAGCCAGGGATAATAGGTATGTATGCTGAGTGCTTACAGAAGCTGGCTTGCCCTAGGCCACCCAATACTCTTCCAGATTTCCCCATTACTGTTGTGCTCACCTTGTCCAGCAAGAAAAGATGCAACAAGGTCAGATTCTTCTCAACAGCTTTCTTTATTTCAGGAACACCTCCATGCTACTGGGGAACTCAGGGAAACCCCTGGAGGACCGCCTATATCCACCCCAGTACTGTGGAGAGCTATGTGTCCTCCTGGGATTCCTCAGTATGTCGGGCCCTTTGATGTGTAACACCCTCTCTGAAGGTTTGGCGCCAGATTCGGGCTGGCACCTGTGCAATGGCTTTGTTTAAGGCTCTGGTGTACTGGAGGTCCAGGCCATCTTTTGGGCATGCAGCTGCCTACACATTACACCCTTCACTTCACCACCTACTTTGTTCTTGTGTTAAGACTGCAACTTTGCAACAAACTTATCACACCGGGATTTTACACAGTTTGGGGAGGGCTTGGATCACAGGCAAAAAAAAAAAAAAAAAACAGGTCATGGGGGATCTTTTTTTTTTTTTTTTTCAATTCAACAGTTTGCTACTATGCTTAGAACAAAAAGAAATACATTATTGTAGCTTATAGCAAAAAAATAAAAAACAAAAAAACAAAAAAGAAAAACAGCAAAACATAAAAACAAAACCCAATCCATGCTAAAGTGGTTAGGGACAGGAAAGACGATCTCATTAACCTTGAGTGGCCAGCCCCATGTAGCACTATTGCCCTGTTTCCCATGTTTAGCTGCTGCCAGGCTGTTCATACTTCCAATGCCATCCACCACCTGTGGCTAGCCTCCAGTGAGCTGGCTGCCACTCACACTTCCCCTTTACCTCTTAAAATAATAACACAAAACCCTTGTAATATGCCAGACAAATTTATTAGGGGAAATCTACATCCACAAAATGCCCATGCAAACAATGCAAAACTCAACACATATAAATACAACCTGCACACTTAGATCAGGAAAATGTACCTACATTACTCTATTTCCCATTTATGAAATCCCCAGTTACTGATGGCCCCTAGAGCCCCGTAGTCCATCACCATCTTCCTATTCCTCCATATTTTGTCCTTCATTCCCTCTCTCTTCTCCATCTCACTTCCCCTCTCTAAAAATCTCAGCTCTGCCTTTCTTCCCCCTGCCCAATAAGAGCCTCTAGCCTTATCTGATAAATTAAAATTTCACCTGACTACACCTGTTTTTAGGGACTCTTGAGGGAGCAGAGCACACAAACAGCAACCCACAATATTCCTTCCACCTCTTTTTGTTCAATTAAAAGGCTCTAAACACAGAAATAGCAGTGGTAATATCAGAGCCGTGTATAAATTCCTGGCAGCCTAGGACAATGAGTATGTGCAGGTCAGGCACTGTAACTACAGGTCTCCTAAGATTCTCCACTAAAGTGGATTTGATCCTGATCATCTAATACAACATATTCACTGGAAGGACAAAAGCCAACTGCAGGAAGTGTGGGGATGCCTCACAGGTTAGAGCATCTGCTACTCACTAGAAGACCCACATGGTACCTAACAATCATCTCCAGGAATGGTTGTGATTCCATCTGTGATCTTAGGGAAATGTCCCTCAGGAGGAGCCACATACAGTATTACATTCAGCAGGAAAAACACCCATTCACATAAATGTTCAACATAAGTCTAATCAGCAACAGCAAAACAAAGCAAGTTTATGGTCAAGGACAACAGCATCTATTAAAAACTATTTTCCAGCAAGAAATGGAAGGTCATTATATCTGCTGTGTGGTTATCACTTGATGAAGATGAGCTTCGCGAATGCCTTAAATAAACAGACAGACTACTGACCTGATGCCAAGTAGCAAAGCTTTACTGATTTCTACAGGTTAAAAACATGGGTTATGACTTTGCAAATTTTGCCCAAACAATAACATTTTTACATAGTTGCACCAGGCAGACAATATTATCATTTTTGGAGTCATTTCCTCAGAAAGAGAACAAACTTCACAAGAAGAAACTGTTATCTGCAGACCCAAGGACATTTTCCTCTCCGGGTAAATATTAACTCTTGACTAGAAACAAGGAAAAACTCTGGCTCACAGAAAGCCATGTTTAGACATCCCTCCCTTTCAGGAGGGACGACCCCTGAACTTTCTCCCAGTTAATGGCTCTGACCCTTTCAGGCCAGAACCAAAGGGAAGCTATTGTTCGCCTCAATCACTGATGCTCTGTTGCAAGTAAACTGAGGCATATGGCTCTGGCCTTCCTGATTTATTTTGTATTCCTTTCTGAATGTGTTTATATTCTCAGCAGCTCTAGAACAATGATTGTATATTCCTCAGTATCTGGTTCACAGGATCATGAATGAATGTGTGTTACACAGTGCTATATGTTAGGAGTATGAGAATTCATGACACCATGGAAGCAATATGGCAGTGATTACATCACCAAGTGTGTTTCCATGGGGTAAATAAAATTATTGATACACAAAAGTTCATCACCTTGTATACCCCTAAGTGGCTATGACTTTACTATATAGCCCTGGCTGCATGGAACTTATAAAGATCCATCTCTGGATGTGAGTTCTAGGTCTACAGCAGGGGATAGAACACCTGAATAAAGAAGATGGTCTCAAAAGTCATGACTTGCAAATCCATTTTTTGCATAAGAAATAGAATTTTTTAAAAATAGGTTTTACAATTTCAATTAATATAGAGATAAAGGCAAAAATAAACAATGAAATAAAAGAATAAGAACATATAACTTCTAAATAACATAGCAACAACTCTAAGAACAAAAAATGAAAACTTCAAACAAAACTATAAACAAATTATTGTTCATCTTTTTTCTTCACTTTTAGCAGCACAGACCTATAGTCTGTTACTCCTCTTGGACATTTGTTAGCAGTGCAGTCACCTCCGTTCTCTGCCAAGAGGAATTGTCTGAAGAGAAAAGGCAATAACACCCTGAATCAGCCATGGCTTCCTAGTTAGGGCCTATTCCCACTCAGGACATGTGATATAAAGAGATTCATAGGAGGAAGATTCATCTGAGGAAAATTCTGGATGCTGGAGATCAGGGTCAGCAGGGGCCTCCTGGCATGACAACTCATTTTGCAAGATGGTCTCTTCTTTAGCTGTGGCCAATCCCAGCTCTCTAGCAGTTTCTGAGACCTGGGAGAGGAAGGCAGTTATTAAGACACAGGAATGGTGGGGAAAGGCATGGCAGCTGTCAGACCTTTATCTCACACTACCTCATCTTTACTTGACAGTCAACATTAATATGCTAACTGAAATTACTGATGTGAAATCTGCAGATGGGACCCAGAATTCACTCAAACCTCCACATAGCATTCCACCTATCTGAAGACATGCATGCAAGAATGTGACATGTTATTCACTTGTCAGCCTGAGTGGACTGCAGACTAAAGCAGAGGTGAAAGGTACACTTGCCAGTGGTAATAGTGCCTCAAAAGAGGCTAATTCAGAGTCTCACAAGAGGCTAACTTGTGTGAAAAAAGAGCAAAGAACAGCTACATTCCATGAGGAGGGCGGCTGCTTGGAAGGATGGATTAGAAAGTTGGTGGGAGGAAGCAAAGATAGATTCTATTGTGCCAATTATCAGATAGTCAAAGCCTGGCCGAATTGTTTGTCCCAACCTGATGTTCTTGAGTCTCCAGGTTGTTGGTCTTCTCCTGTTCTTCTGTACCACTCAGGTTCAACTCCATCAAACATTGACGAATGATGGCCCAATCAGCCAGTACTTCCTTCTTCTCCTGCTGCAATATCGCCAACTTCTTCTTTATATGATTCTTCTCCAGCAGGATCCGGCTGTGCAGGTTACTGGAAAAACAGTCTGCATGGTAAGTTCCTGCAGCCTCCTCCTCCCATTTATACTTACAGGTCCCATTAACCTGACCTGTACCCTGATTCCCATGAAGACCTAATACAATCCACCAGAATACATCCATGACAGCTGTACAAACACCAAATAGCCATTTCATGGAAGAAGAAATTTGTGCTGCAGTCCAAACACCCAAAAGGGTCCATGTTTTCCCAAAAGAAAGAGGGATCTCCATCTACTCATGACAGCCCATGCATTGGGACAATACCAATTAGTAGGCTGCAACTAAAATCAGGGTAGTCATTAGAACCAAAGGGAGGGCACTCTATCCTTGTGTTACACCTCACTTAGCTCTGTCAAACCCTGCCTGAGCCACAGAGGCCCAGTACAGCATAATAACCTTCTGATGATCTGAATCACTTGTCTGTCTAGAGGCTCCTGAGGATGCCTGGAGAACACTGGCAGTGGTAACAGTCTCCTAGAGACCTAGGAAAACTGAGTCCAAATATCCAAGGGACACTGATGGCTCAAAAGCAGAAAGGATAGAAGCAGACCTGCAGTCTCCCTATCAGAAACAAAGGAAGGTAGAAATGGCCATTTCACAAGTGTTGGCCTCCCAGACAAGAACTTACCGATAGAAATTTATCTCCTTCTTGAGCTCCTGCTTGTTCTCTCGGGCCTCCATGTTCTTCTTCTCTAATTCGTGTAGGAATGTCATGATCTCCTTCTCCTTTAATTTCAGTTCTTTATAATGTCCATTTGGCCTGTGGTAGGGCCTGGCCCCAGGAAGACAGAACTCCATAAACTTAGGATTTTAGTAACACATGAACTCAGGCTGGGTCCTGGACTACTGCAGCCATGGAAACCACACACTGCATTCTAAATGCTGGGATTTTCTTAACCTTGGGAAACTGGCTATCCTGGCCCCTGGACACCAGAAGCTAGGTATCCAGATGGAGGATGCCCTGGCTCCCTGCATTACTCAGTAGGCCTGAAGGGCAGACTAAGCAGTTATTTTCTCAGGAGCCTAGGCTACCTGTCTTTACCCACCAAACAGCTGTGATGGTGTTTCCCCTGTTTCCATAAAAGGGATTCTAAATACTGGATACCTAATATTGTAGAGACAGTTATTAGACATAATTCTGGAGATGATGCCAGACATCACCACAGATTATAAACTGCCCAAGGGATACAAATGTATGAACACTTGTGACCACATAGTCAAAATGCAATGCTATTTAAAGTGGGGACTACCAGTCCTAAGGACTCACCTCACCTGGAAAATTTTAGGCAGGTAAATCCTCAGGCCAAAACACCTACCCTAGATTCCAAATTGTGGAGAGAAATAAAAACATACAAAACATATTCACAGGTCTGTATCTGTGCATGCACAGACTCACAGACTTAGACCTATACACAAGATGGAGAAACAAAGAGTGAGAGAATGAAAGAGAAAGAGAGACAGAGACAAAGGGAACACAATGAGAGGTAGAGTAATGCATGCAACATTACTGCCTCAGAGTGTAAGGCACACAGACAAACAGGAACAGGCATGAACTTCAGGCATTCTAATCAAGCACTGAGAAGAACCATGTGGGAACAGGCCCCTCCAGCTGCTACCTGGAGGTGCCAGCACTCAATCACCTGGGAGACAAGTAAAAACACAACTGCAAACACACATCACCTAGAAACCTCCTGTCAAAGGCTTTCCAAATGAACCCTAGGTAATCATCACTGCCTCTTTCCCTGAGTTCTTCACTCAAACTCCAAGTTCCTCTTTTCAAGTGGAGGGATCAAAAGAGTCTATTTCCCTTCTCGCTCCTGACAAAACTTCAGTTGTGGCCTCTCCTCTAATAAGTATTTAGGGGCATGAAGTGAGACCCAACTATGTTCTGGTGGTATAGCTTCTTAGAACCCACCCCTTTTAAAGCATAAGATGAGGGAGGCATTGCAGACCCTGGACTAACAACGCAGGTTTTGGACCAAGGTATACCTCTTGTTAATGGATCCCTCGGTCACATAGATCAGGCGATCTTTCAGCTCATTTGTCTCCTGTGTAGTGAGCTGGATCTCTTTGATCAGCTCGTTCTCTTCCTTCTCAAACTGCTCCTTGCTCATGACAGGTATAGGGGATGATGTCTGTCTGTGAGCCACTGTAGGTAGATGAATATGAGAATATTTGATGTGAGAATGCAAAGAGTGTGGACTTACCAAAGAGAAGGATAAAGGCCTGTAACCTAGTGACACCACCAAGAGATTGGTCCCAGCATGAGATTTCTTCTGAGTGGATCTCAGTTCTACCATCACTCTAGAGAGATCAGGTGATGTAAGTAGCCAGATGTATCCTCATTCCCCCTTAAACGTGCTTATGATGACCAGATAGATGTCTTCTTCAGGGAACAACTTGACTTCAGAGCCCTGAGCCCTGTGGTTTCACAAGTCAGACTACAAATTCACTATCAAAAGTATTTGAGATCTTGGAGAGGCTCAGATATCCAACCTGTTACTGTAAGCCAAGGAATTGGCTTAATAAGTCAGGCAGGGGGAGAATATGTTCATCACAATGATCAACTTCTCCCCTGAAACACAAAACATACCAGAAATAAAAATAGAATCCCCCTCTGGGTCTATCAACTGCTTGTTCTTTGTTTACAGTATAGAAATGGCTGCCACCCACAATTGGTGATAAAGAAAGGTAAGGTAGGAACTGTCACAAACAGGAGGTCAGAGTAGTTCTGAGAACATGACATCATGGTCTGGAGCACCATTCTCTCCCTGTGACTAATGTCAGATAACTACAGGAGCTAAAAGAAGCCATGGACTGAAATGCAGGTATTCCCTCCCTCAATCTGGCATAGCTTAGACCCGCTGTCACTCCTGATGATCTCATTCTGTCCCCAAGTAACACCCACAATACCCAGTGCAAGTCAAGACTTGAAGTTCATAGCCTAACAGCTTTGACCTTGCCAACTCCTGCCTTAGGGGATGGAAAAGTACTGTTCTGAAATCCTTGATGATTCAAGAATTGTGATAACCATGGAAGTTTTTTGGCTACCCAGAGTCTCCAGTTCCACATTACTAGAAAGGCCAGCTCAGGCCACCCCTACCAGGAAGCTCAACATCCACTTCCCTGGACTTACTCCACATTCGCCAAGTCCACCTCCTTCGTCCTTCATTACTCTCAGATGGAAGGCCAGCATTCTTCCTCCCCTCTCTGGTCTCTCTCCCATCCACATTGGTTCTCTGAAAAAGTCTACCAAGTCGGGCAAGCAGGGCCATCACTGCAATGTCCAGTCTCTGACTGAGAAATCTCAGTCAGCTTGTTGTAACTACAACACTGGTGACATCACAGAGGTTGCTTAGAACTCTCCAGGAGACAATAGAATGTCCAAGAAGGGACTGCTGATGTCATGGACTACATAAAGTCTTTGGTTCCCTGCTAATGTTCTCCCTGTACTGACAGGAAGCTGAGCTGCTCTTTCCTGGGGCATAGCCATTGAGCACATCCTCCTTCCAAAGCCAGGGTTTGCTCTAGGCTTGATTGGCCACACCTAAGTAATTCCTATGTATCTAACTCTGTGTTTCCTTTCCAAACCCTTCTCAGAAATATCTCATCCTACCTTAAATTTTCCTCAATCAGCAATAGGAGCCATTAAAACCTACTGAGAAATCATACCAATATGATTATGCATATTATGCATTATGCATTTGAACATGCAGCCAAAATCTACTCCTGTCTAATCATGTACAGGTGCATGAAATCTCATCCAGGCTGAGCCTTCAGGTCCGGTTGCAGTGTGGGTGTGTTTTAGGGACCACACTCATGAAGCCTTGAGTTTAGAATTTGAAATTTGCCCCACGATCCCTTAGGAGGGAGTCATGCAGTCATCATGCTTCTGACAACAGTCTAGAGATCTTTTGGCAGAGGAAACTGAAATATTGGAGCCACCAATGAGTGGTCCTCAGATTGTGTGGGGGCTTTTCTCACTGCACCAATCTCACCGATCAGTATTGCTTATAGCCCTCTGTGTTCTAGACCATCAGTTTCTGTATGAAATAAATAATATATTCAACAGAGATTTGGATGTGCACGCAGAAAGTATAGGGTAATACTATAGACATAGGTTAGCTGACTGGGCAAGGGCCTAGCATCTTGTATTTGGGTTCATATTTGGCCCCACAAACCACACAAAACCCAATCTCAGTCAAACATGAATGATTCATTAAATGCAGACCATAATGTTGATTGATCAGAACCATAGCTCAGGTTTTTTGCCTGAGCCATAGCCTAAAATTCTATCTTTGTTAATTATAAAGACAGAAAACAAAAACCCCCAAACCAAACCAACCAAACAAACAAAAACAAATGAAAAACAAAATTAGTTCATTTAAATTAGGGAAGTATCCAGTGCTCTGTTCGGATCAGGCCGTTTTAGATATAACTGCATATTGACCCTTAATTTGAGGGGTCCCATGGAATGGTTTATGGACCATTGTAAGATTAACAAACCTCTTACAGAACACAACAGGATTTGGACACCATTACTTTGCTCTGAGTCAAATTGTTTTCTCTATTGATGATTGGCTGTCATATGACAGCAACTATCTGAAATAGGGGGCAGACATAGAAATCAATGACTTTTGCTATACTGTGCTGTACATGCCTTAGCATTAGATTATCCAGGTTTCTCACAATGACTAGTTATGTTTTCACAGTACTTGGAGGCCCCACTTGGAAGCTCAAATATAGGAAAGTGGAAGCAGAATTGTCTGAGCTCAAAGGTAACTTAGTCCACATGGGATATTTGTGATCCTGTTTCAGAAAACAACACTGAATCACAGGCTACATCCAAGGCCTCACTTACCAAGTCTTGTCTATTATAAAAAACTTACCATTCTCTCCCTTCCAGTCTTTCTTTCTGGGAAGATGGAGAAGTGAGAATGATCTTTCCATTCTAAGGACCATGTTCTCTGTTTCCCTAAGCCCACATTAAGAAAAAATGAAAGTGAGTATCATCATCTAAACAACTGAGTAATATCCACTGCTGCTAGCGTGATACTGTGCTGATGACAATCTTAGCTTCCTTTAGTGTTGCTGACCCAGCAGGAAGTATTAAGTGCTGAGGCCAAAGCTCAGAGAACCTTTCAAGGGGCTAGACAGAAGCCATCAGAGACTCTCCACATCCTTGTCCTGAGATGAAATCCAGGAACACAATGTGAACTTGGTGGCTAATTCACCATACATCATACTTCTACCTCTACCTTTCTATGTTCAGTACAGGAAAGTGTGCATGCACCTCCATGCCAGATTGATCTTGATATATGTCCCAGGGCGCAGACTTTTTAGAGAGTTGGTTGTAGTCAAGCAGTTGGTGCCCTCAGTAATATGTGAAGACTATCAATAATAAGTGACCACACTGTATTTGTTTAAACATTTGTTGATAATTGAGCATATCTGAGGAATTGGACACCAGCTCTGTGTCCTGGTCTTTTTGTGCCTATACCTGGCTCAAAAGGAAGGTGGGAGGACAACTTGGGTTCCTCTGCATGGATAGAGTGAGTTGAAATCGGTACCGACCAGTCTGAGCAACTGTGCTGAGGCCCCTTATTTCAAATAAAAAACACACTCTCTGTCCTCCTTGAAAGTGCTCCTGTTGAGGCCATGGACCTTGTATAAACATGCTAACACCATGCAGACACCTTTCCTAATGATACAAAGTTCTCTCTGGTAAGGCTTGCCCCCTTACCATATCTGTAGGAAATTTGTTTCATGGAAGCATCAGTCTATTTCATGCTGTTGCTGTAATAAGCTTCCAAGTTGTGATGGTTTGTATACTCTTGTACCAGGGAGTGGCACCATTTGATGGGGTAGCATTGTTGGAATAGGTGTGACCTGTTTGGAGTACTCATGTCACTGTGGGTGTGGGCTTAATACTCTCACCCTAGGTGCCTGGAAATAGGTCTTTTACTAGCAGCCTTTGGATAAAGATGTGGAACTCTCAGCTGTGCTCGTGCCATGCCTGTGTGGATGCTGCCACGCTTGATGTTAATTGACTGAGCCTCTGAACCTGTAAGCCCACCCCAATGAAATGTTTTTATAAGTCTTGCCCTAGTCATAGTGTCTGTTCCCAGCAGTAAAACCATAACTAAGACAGAAGTTGGGAAAGGCATTGAGGGAGGGGGCAAGCACGCAGCTGCTTGAGCGAGTTTGCCAGCTGCTCCCCTCCCCCCCCCCCCCCCCCCCCCGGCCAGCCTCTGCTTGAGCTTTTGTGAAGCTGAGGAAGCTGCCATTTTCTGAGTGAGAGGCACTGCTCCATGGCCAGAGTTGGAGCGAGAAAGCAAGAGTGAAGCAAGCAAGAGTGAGTGAGCGATCCCAGCAGGGAGATGTGCCCAGAGGAAGGCTGCATGGCCATGATGGGCATGCTCTGCTCCTGGTGGGAAGTCCCAGCCATTGCGCAATTCTGCTTGTTCTTTCACAAGGCCTTATGCCTGCTCAACTTCGAGATCGAGGAGTTAGAGGCAGCTCTTCACAGAGATGACTTGGAATTTATCAGTGATCTGATTGCCTGCCTGCTTCAAGGCTGCTATTAGCAAAGAGATATCATGTCTCAGACATTCCTCAGCTACTTGGAAGATATCATTAACTAAGGTTGTGAACTTGAAGAAGGAAAGCCCAATCCTCTGAGAGAAGCCATTTTCCAAACCTTCCTCTGCATAATCGAGTAGAGAGCCTGCATCTCCTCTGTGATTACCGGCCTGTAGGGGATGATGTCTTTGATCTTCTCAAGGGTCTGGATGCAGACAGTCTCCGAGTTGAACCTCTAGGTGAAGACAATTCAGGTGCACTGTACTGGTACTTCTATGGCACACGAATGTACAAAGAAGTCCCAGTCCACGGAAGGTCCAATGGAGAACTCTCCTTGAGCAGGGAAAGTGAAAGGCAAAAAAAAAAAAAAAAAAAAAATGTCTCAAATGTTCCTGGAAAAACAGACAAAAGAAGAGGAAGGCCTGCAAAACGGAAAAAAAAACTACAGGAGGAGATTATTTCCAGTGAAAAGCAGGAAGAAAACTCCTTGACATCTGACCTACACACAAGAAATGGATCCGGAGGGCCAGGCCAAGGTACATGGTGGCTCCTGTGTCTAACAGAAAAATGGAGACAGGTTACTGAGAGCTTCCTGTGAGCCAACCTCTCTCCAAGAGCAGCAACTCTACAAGCTCCTTAGCAGGACTTCCTGCCTGAAATCTGCAACATGATTGCTCAGAAGGGAAAACGTCCCCAGGGCACAAAGCCAGAGTTGCAACACAGGTTTATATCTGACCACCTGCCCATCAAATCCATCAAGCTACAGGAAACTCCCATGCTCACCAAGATAGAAAAACAGAAGCACAGTGGGGAGGAGGAGGAATGACAGATCCTTCTTGCAGTGCAGAAGGAGTAAGAGCACATGTTAAAGGAAGAGAGAATGCAGGAAAAGGAGGAAAAAGATCAAGGCAGTGGAAGTCCGGGCTAAGAGGAGAAAGCTCAGGGAAGAATGAGCATGGCTATTGGCTAAAGGCAAGGAGCTACCCCCAGAACTTTCCCATTTGGATCTGAATTCTCCTATGAGGGAATGGAAGAAGGCCAAGGACCTCTTTGAATTGGATGACGATTTCACAGCCATGTAAAAGTTCTAGATGTGGTGAAGGCTCACAAGGATTCCTGGCCCTTCTTGGAACCTGTTGATGAATCTTATGCCCCCAACTATTACCAGATTATTAAAACCCCCATAGATATTTCAAGCATGGAGTAGAAATTAAATGGAGGTTCATATTGTACCAAGGAGGAATTTGTAAATGTCACGAAAACCATGTTCAAAAATTGCCTAAAATACAATGGTGACAGTAATGAATATACCAAGATGTCTGACAATTTAGAGCAGTGTTTCCATCGGGCCATGACAAAACATTTTCCTGATGAAGATGGAGACACAGATGAAGAATTTTGGATCAAAGAGGTTGAAAAACGGGAAAAAAGAAGGAGTCGGTCTGGTAGAAATAGTGGAAGCCATGATTGGACTCACTCAAGGAACACAGATGTTTACTGCAGGAAACAGCCACCAGTAAAGAATGGGGGAAAATCATTGCCCCTGACACAATGAGCTGCCTCCTCAGGGGACAATCAGAGCAGCAGTTCCATAAACTCCCTCCAGAGGTCCACACATCAAATGGTCAAGGCTTTTCTTGCCCCCTGCATTGTGGTAGGGTGCCTAGCCACGCATCCCCTTTAAACCAGATGAAGCCAGCAGCACCAGGAACGTTTGGCTCTCTTCAAGGATCAGATCCCACAATGTACTTGGCACCTCTCGAATTCCAGAGGGGCCCCCCAGGGGAGCCCTTGCAACACACAACCTTTGCTATACAGGCTCCAGTTGGAATTAGTAACCATTGTGGATCCCTGCTCAGTGCTCCAGACCTTTCCAATATGGGGTCACATGTCCCATCCTTACAGCTTGGGCAGATGAATTGTCCCAGTCAAGTTGGAAACATGTATCCACCAGCTCCATTCCAGGCAGGATTTATTCCTTCTAGGCATGGTGGGACTCCAGCCCGACCTCCAGACTTTCCTGAAAGCTCTGAAATTCCTTCCGGTCATATTTATCATTCATACAAGTATCTAAATCGAGGACACCCTGCTGTTTGGAATGGGAACCATCGTACTATAAACTCTGGATGTTTGGGGCCAGTAGAGAAGCCCCACCTGGGGACAGGACTTTCTCACCACCCTCATACCATTGGTCATGTGATGGATGCCCGAGTGATGAGACAACCTATCCCACCAAACCAGTGGACTAAACAGTCAAGCTATCTACCTCATGGAGCTCCTTCCTCGGGGTATATGCAGCCACACTGTAAGTCTGATGGACATGGTTTGCAGCCACCTCCAACTCCAGCACTAAGTCCTCGATTCAGAGGGCCCTCCCAGGTACTCCGTGGGACACAAGGAGGGGAATCCATGATGGACAGCCCTGAAATGATTGCGATGCAGCAGCTCTCCTCCTGAGTCTTTCCCCCAGGTGTGCCTTACTACCCCCCTCCAGCCCACTCCTCCCCAATACCTGGTCACTCTCTGCAGGTAGCTCATTAGTCATCAGTAGGTGTGTCAGGGCCCAAGCCTGCATTGGACAACCCTGGGAGTACACAGGAGATGACTGAAACACAAGAGCCTGAGGAAGACCCAGAGCCTTTGCCTGGACATGAAGAGAAAGCAGCAAGCATTTGTTCTTCAGAGGGGGAATACCTCAAACAACTACTTCACCCAGCACCTCCCTTGCAAGCCAGCTGTACCAGGCATAGCTCACCACTAGAAAGGGAGACAGAGGACCTGTAATCCAAGAGCTTTCTGTTAAGTGTACATTTTTGTCCTGTGGCTCAGCCCTATCACACACATTTATTGCAAAGCAAAATAAAGTCAACACCACGTCTAGAAGTAGAGCAATTCACCAGTTGAAAGGTAATGAATATAACCATACAGAAGGATGGCCTTTTGGGGGTTGGGGATTGAGACAGGGTTTCTCTGTATAGGACTGGCTGTCCTGGAACTGGTTCTGTTGACCAGGCTGGCCTCAAACTCTGAAATCTGCCTGCCTCTGCTTCCCTAGTGCAGGAATTAAAGGCATGTACCAACAGTGTCTGGCCTCAGAAAGAAGGACTTTAAGTTGAAGGATATTTAAGATAGTGTGGAGAGGGATAAAGAATTCTTTCCTACTGGCAGGTCATCAGGGTAGGAAGGTTAGCTAGGTGCTTTCCTTGCCTCTCTGAGCTGGTTACTGAGTCTTCACTGGTAAAATTAAATGCCTGGCTTATGTGTGTGTTTTAAAAATGTATTTATTAATCATTCCATTGGATTATATCTCACATGATATGCCACTTTTGGTTACCCTCCACTAACCCCTCAAACTACATCTGCACTCTCAGCCTCCACTGTGCCTGGATGAGGATTCTCCTTCACCCACCCTCCCATCTTGCCCTACTGATTGAGAAACCCACTACACTGGAGCATCAAACCTCCACAGGACCAAGGGCCTCCCCTCCCATTGCTTTCAGCTAGGCCATTCTCTGCTACAATGTATCTGGAGTTATAGATCCCTGCTTATACACTCCTGGGTTGTGGTCTAGTGTCTAGGAGCACTGGGTGGTCCTGCCAGCAGAAGTTGTTTTTCAATAGGATTCCATTCCCCTCTTCACTTCCAGCTTCTCTGCATGCTCCTGCAATGCTCAGTCTAATAGTTGGCTCCAATGGTCAGTTGCTGGCCACACCTCCCAAAGAACCTTCACTCCAAGTTTTTGTCTGCAAGCACCTCTTGACCACAGGAACAGTGTCTGGTTTGGTGTCTGAAGACAGGATGGATCCCCAGGTAGGGAAGTTCCTGGATGGCCCTTCCTTCAGTCTCTGCTCCATTTCTTGTCCCTGTTAGTCCTTTTCTCAGGAACATTTCTTGGTTAAAATCCTTGAGATGGGTGGATGGCAACATTCCTTGACAGAGAGCATTGCCAGTGGTCTTGTTTGGGTTTGGGGGATGTGGGGGAGACATACCTATCTACTGGAGGTGGTCTCTACAAGTTCTATCTCCCTGATGTCTGAGAGCCTCAAAGGTCTATTCCCTGTTCCTCATCCTTCCACCCCCTTTTTATTTTTTTAGATTTCCTGACCTCCTGTATCTCAGTCAAACATGAATGATTCATTAAATGCAGACCCTAAAGTTGATTGATCAGAACCATAGCTCAAGTTTTGGGGTTGAGCTATAGCCTCAAAAATCTATCTTAGTTAAATTATAAAGACAAGAAAACAAAACCCTAAACCCCAAAACCAAAATAAACAAACAAACAAAAACAAATGAAAAAAAGAAATTAGTTCATTTAAAGTTAGTGAAGTATCCAGTGGTGTGTTCAGATCAGGCCATTGTAGATATAACTGCATATTGACCCTTAATTTGAGGGGTCCCATGGAATGGTTTATGGACCATTATAAGATTAACAAACCTCATACAGAACACAACAGGATTTGGACACCATTACTTTGCTCTGAGTCAATTTGTTTTTCTGTGTTGATGATTGGCTGTCATATGACAGCAAGGATCTAAAATAGGGGGCAGACAGAACACAATGGCTTTTGCTATACTGTGATGTACATGCCTTAGCATTAGATTATCCAGATCTCTCACAATGACTAGTTCTGTTTTCACAGTACGTGGAGGCCACACTTGGAAGCCCAAATATAGGAAATTGGAAGCAGAATTGTGTGAACTCAAGGTTAACCTGGTCCACATGAGGTATTTGAGACCTTGTTTCAGAAAATAACACTGAAACACATGCTACATCCAAGGCCTCACTTACCAAGTCTTGTCTACTATAAAGAACTTACCATTTTATCCCTTCCAGTCTTTCTTTCTGGGAAGATGGAGAAGTAAAAATGATCTTTCCATTCTAAGGACCATGTTCTCTGTTTCCCTAAGCTCACATTAAGAACAAATGAAAGTGAGTATCATCATCTGAACAACTGATAATATCCATTGCTGCTAGCATGATACTGTGCCGATGAAAATCTTAGCTTCCTTTAGTGTTGCTGACCCAGCAGGAAGTATTAAGAGCTGCAGCCAAGCTCAGAGAACCTTTCAAGGGGCTAGACAGAAGCCATCAGAGACTCTCCACATCCTTGTCCTGAGATGAAATCCAGGAACACAATGTGAACTTGGTGGCCAATTCAGCATAAATCATACTTCTACCTCCACCTTTCTATGTTCAGTACAAGAAAGTGTTCATGCACCTACATGCCAGATTGATCTTGATATATGTCCCAGGGCGCAGACTGTTTAAAGAGTTGGTTGTTGTCAAGCAGTTGGTGCCCTCAGTAAGATGTGAAGACTATCAATAATAAGTGTCCACACTGTATTTGTTTAAATATTACTTGATAATTGAGCATATCTGAGGACTTGGACACCAGCTCTGCGTCCTGGTCTTTTTGTGCCATTGGATTCCATTGGATTATATCTCACATGATATGCCACTTCCTGGTTACCCTCCACTAACCGCTCAAACTACATCTGCACTCTCAGCCTCCACTGTGCCTGGATGAGGATTCTCCTTCACCCACCCTCCCATCTTGCCCTATTGATTGAGAAACCCACTACACTGGAGCATCAAACCTCCACAGGACCAAGGTCCTCTCCTCCCATTGCTTTCAGCTAGGCCATTCTCTGCTACAATGTATCTGGAGTTATAGATCCCTGCTTATACACTCCTGAGTTGTTGGACTAATGTCTAGGAGCACTGGGTGGTCCTGCCAGCAGATGTTGTTTTTCAATAGGATTCCATTCCCCTCTTCACCTCCAGCTTCTCTGCATGCTCCTGCAATGCTCAGTCTAATAGTTTGCTCCAATGGTCAGTTGCTGGCCACACCTCCCAAAGAACCTTCACTCCAGGTTTCTGTCTGCAAGCTCCTCTTGACCACAGGAACAGTGTCTGGTTTGGTGTCTGAAGACAGGATGGATCCCCAGGTAGGGAAGTCCCTGGACAGCCCTTCCTTCAGACTCTGCTCCATTTCTTGTCCCTGTTCTTCCTTTTCTCAGGAACATTTCTTGGTTAAAATCTTTGAGATGGGTGATGGCACTATTCCTTGACAGAGAGCATTGGCAGGGGTCGCAGTGGGGTTTGGGGGACATGGGGGAGGCATACCTATCTATTGGAGGTGGTCTCTACAGGTTCTATCACCCTGATGTCTGAGAGCCTCAAGGGTCTATTCCCTGTTCCTCATCCTTCCACCCCCTATGTAATTTCTTTTTCAATTTCCTGACCTCCTGTACCTCTCTCCCATCCCTTCCAGTACCTGATACTGGCTCCCTTATTTCCTCCCCTTTCTCTCTCCCTCCAAGGTCCCTCTCTATCTCCCAGATTCTTCCTGCCCCTCCCCCCCCCCACTTAAAGCAGAATAGGGTAATGCCAGGACCAGGATTAGGAGTGGCTGGGCTGGGGAGCAGGGGGAAGGTAGAGGGGATAGGGGATTTTCGGAGGGGAAACTAGGAAAGAGGATAATATTTGAAATATAAATAAAGAAAATATATAAAAAAATAAATAAAAAAGAACATGACACCAGAATCAACTGACAAGGACACATGGGGGAATCACAGAGTGCAGAGGCCCAGTGGGGGTCTGATCTAGGTCCTCTGCATTTATGTTATGGTTGTGTAGCCTGGCATTCTTGCAAGATTCCTAACAGTGGGAGCAAGGCTCTCTCTGAATGTTTTGCTTTCCTTTTGGAACCTTTTCCTCCACTGACCTGCAATGTCTTGTCCAAGCCTTGATATGATAACAAGTGCTGAGTTTTATTGCCCCCTGTTATGCTGTATTTGGTTGATGTTCCTGGGAGGCCTGTGCTTTTCTTAGAGGAGGGGAAGGAGGGTGGATCTGGGGAAAGGGGAGGTGGAGGGGAGAGGGTTGGGGGAAGGAAAGGGACAGAATGTACTATATGAGAAAAAAATAAATAAGTTGCCCTTCTTTTAAAATTGATTGAGGGAACACACAACGTTATTCTCTGACACACACACACACACACACACACAGAGAAATGAAAACCACAAAAAGTCAATGGTATAGCTTTTTCTTTTTTTGAATATTATTTTTTTGATTTATTTTTTATTTTTTATTTTTATTGGATATTTTCTTTATTTACATTTCAAATGCTATCCCAAAATTCCCTGTACCTTCCCTCCCCAATGCTCCCCTACCCACCCACTCCCACTTCTTGGCCCTGGCGTTCCCCTGTACTGGGGCATATTTTGTAAGACCAAGAAGCCTCTACTCCCAATGATGGCCAACCAGGACATCTTCTGCAACCTACACAGCTAGCAACATGAGCTCGGGTACTGGTAAGTTCATATTGTTGTTCAACCTATCATGTTGCAGACTCCTTCAGTTCTTGGATGCTTTCTGTAGCTCCCACTTTGGGGGCCCTGTGTTTCATTCAATAGATGACTGTGAACATCCACTTCTGTATTTGCCAGGCACTGGCATAACCTCACATAAGTCAGCCATATCAGGGTCCTTTCAGCAAAATCTTGCTGGCATATGCAATAGTGTCCGGGTTTGGTGGCTGATTATGGGATGGATCCTGGCTGAGGTAGTCTCTTGATGGTCCATCCTTTTGTCTTAGCTCCAAACTTTGTCTTTGTAACTTCTTCCATAGGTATTTTGTTCCGTATTCTAAAGAGGAATGATGTATCAACATGTTGGTTTTCCTTCTTCTTGATTTTCTTGTGTTTGGTAAATTGTATCTTGGGTATTCGAAGTTTCTGGACTAATATCCACATATCAGTGAATGCATATCAAGTGATTTCTTTTGTGATTGGGTTACCTCACTCAGGATGATATCTCTCAGATACATCCATTTGACCAAGAATTTCATAAATTCATTGCTTTTAATAGCTGAGTAGTAATCTATTGGGTAAATGTACCACATTTTCTGTATCCATTCTTCTTTGAAGGACATCTGGGTTCTTTACAGCTTTTTGCGATTACAAATAAGCCTGCTGTGAAAATAGTAGAGCATGTGTCCTTATTACCACTTAGAATATCTTCTGGATATATGCCCAAGAGAGGTATTGCTGGATCGTCTGGTAGTACTATGTCCAATTTTCTGAGGAATCGCCAGACTGATTTATAGAGTTGTTGCATACCACAGCACACACATACCCCACCACCACCACACACAATCTGTACGTGTAATTGTTTTACTATAAAAATGAGGTGGAAGAACTACAAAGTTATCTTAATGGTTAAGACCTTAAAGAGGACCTAAGTTTGATCCCAGCACACTTGTCTGACAGCTTACAATGTTTGTAACCCTAACTCCAGGGGACACAAGGTCCTCTTCTGGGCTCTGTGGGCACCTGCACATAAGTTGAAAACACACATACACACACATATACCTGGAAGAAACAGGAAATTCCCACAGCCACGTTCAACACTTGCAGATTCATAGTGCAGTGTGTGCAGTATGATCTACTTTGTATTTTTTGAAATGAATTTGAATATTTTTGAAATTTATCATGGATACCTATATTTGGCAAATGGATTTTCTAGGTTCACGTAAAACTCCAACTCCTATTTCTTCCTAGAAACTGATTGTTTTTTTCCCATTTATATATATGCTAAATCAGGGAAGGGTGTGTATTTGTGAGAGAGATGGGGGGGGGGGGGGAGGAAGAGGACCAAGAGGAGGACCAGGAGGAAAATAGAGGCAGAGACAAGGGGAGAGACGAAAATCAATTTCTCTCTCTCTCACTCTCTCTCTCTCTCTCTGAAAAGCGTCCTGTGACATGCACTGCACTCACTCCACAAGCCTTAGATCAGATACCCTTTAGGCAGAGGCAGAGAAGAGCCCTGTCACAGTAAGCTGAAGCAGGCAGAAGGCAGCATCTGGCATGGTACAGGGCCCTAAAATCCTGTCCAGCAGGTAGTCAGTAATAAGCAGGAGCAGGGAAAGTGCCAAGCCCAGCAGGTAGAGTCTGAGACAAAGGAACTCATGCTGTCAGACCCCTGGCCTCCTTTAGTCAACATAATGACTCTGCCAATTCAGGGGAGGAAATACAGGGGCCTAAAAGACACAGAAGCCATGCCTGACAATCTCACCTAAGGGGCAGCTCAGAGCACCCTCAAAGATTTGACTTGACAGACATTAACTATGTAGACTCCTTAACTATTAACCTTGTAGTTACCACCTTCTAAGCCAGACAAGTCTAAAGAGTGTGTATGGGAAAACACTGAAAATCATTATAACTAAATTTGGAACCATTTAACAATATACTTGCACAGAAAAATCCAAAGCTAATTCATGTGAGTTTTAATATGCAGCTTCTGTTGTACAGAGTTTCTGTTCACTAAGTAAGCATATTATACCTTAGCCTACTTTTAATGTAAAAGGACTGCTCCATGGAAGGAAACATTATATTAAATAGAACAATGAGATCTCAGAGATCCCAGGAGATATTTCTTCTCATTTCTCTATGCAGTTGTTGTTTGACAGGACACTTACATACCATCATCAGAGCCCATAACTCAGATCAGTTCCCTCCTACAATAGGATCTAAACACTGGAAAGTGATCTCATGGCTGGGGTTCCTCTGCAATAACAGAATAATAGTCACAGCGTCCACTCCTGAGGACACTGCAGGACATAAGAGCTTCCCTCCCAAGCCTCCCTCTCTGGACCTTATGCTTGAGGTTACAGTACTCACCCCTCCTCCCAGTCTAAGAGACCCACAGACAGCTCAGGCATACAGGGCAAAACCACCGGGAAGGTTCCTAAGCTCAGGAAAGCTGCAGGGAAAGGTTTCCCTTCTACTACTGAGCAGAAATACATAAAGAATCTGAAGTAGCGACACAGGAAGTTGGACAGCTGTCCTGAGGCACCAGAGAGCCACACTAAAAGCCCGGTTCATCCTGAAGCTGATGGTCCGAGGAGCCCCAGGCAGCCGGGTTCTGCCCTTCCTGGTCTGCAGGGTGCTAAGCCTTTAGGATCTTGATATTCTTCTTGCACTTTCTGGTATTTTCCCCTAAAAGCAGCCTGACTCATGCAAAGTCTTTAGGCGGATTCTGCATTTAAAAAAGGAAATCACGGTACCAGTCCCATGCAGTTTTTATCACAATTGCTCTGTAGTACAGCTTAGGTCAGGCATGGTGATTCCACCAGAGGTTCTTTTATCCTTGAGAAGAGTTTTTGCTATCCTAGGTTTTTTGTTATTCCAGATGAATTTGCAGATTGCCCTTTCTAATTCGTTGAAGAATTGAGTTGGAATTTTGATGGGGATTTCATTGAATCTGTAGATTGCTTTTGGCAAGATAGCCATCTTTACAATGTTGATCCTGCCAATCCATGAGCATGGGAGATCTTTCCATCTTCTGAGATCTTCTTTAATTTCTTCCTTCAGAGACATGAAGTATTTATCATACAGATCTTTCACTTCCTTAGTTAGAGTCACACCAAGGAATTTTATATTATTTGTGACTATTGAGAAGGGTGTTGTTTCCCTAATTTCTTTCTCAGCCTGTTTATTCTTTGTGTAGAGAAAGGCCACTGACTTGTTTGAGTTAATTTTATATCCAGCTACTTCACCAAAGCTGTTTATCAGGTTTAGGAGTTCTCTGGTGGAATTTTTAGGGTCATTTATACATATTATCATATCATCTGCAAAAAGTGATATTTTGACTTCATCTTTTCCAATTTGTATCCCCTTGATCTCCTTTTGTTGTCAAATTGCTCTGGCTAGGACTTCAAGTACAATGTTGAATAGGTAGGGAGAGAGTGGACAGCCTTGTCTAGTCCCTAATTTTAGTGGGATTTCTTCCAGCTTCTCACCATTTACTTGGATTTATGAATTAGAAAGAGCAATGTGCAACCTTATCTGGAATAACAAAAAACTTAGGATAGCAAAAAATCTTCTCAAGGATAAAAGAACCTCTGTTGGAATCACCATGCCTGACCTAAAGCTTTACTACAGAGCAATTGTGATAAAAACTGCATGGTACTGGTATAGTGACAGACAAGTAGACCAATGGAATAGAATTGAAGACCTAGAAATGAACCCAAACAGCTACAGTCACTTGATCTTCGACAATGGAGCTAAAACCATCCAGTGGAAGAAAGACAGCATTTTCAACAAATGGTGCTGGCACAACTGGTTATTATCATGTAGAAGAATGCGAATAGATCCATTCCTATCTCCTTTTACTAAGGTCAAATCTAAGTGGATCAGGAACTTCACATGAAATCAGAGACACTGAAACTTATGGAGGAGAAAGTGGGGAAAAGCCTTGAAGATATGGGCACAGGGGAAAGATTCCTGAACAGAACAGCAACTTCTTGCACGGTAAGATCAAGAATTGACAATTGGGACCTCATGAAACTGCAAAGCTTCTGCAAGGCTAAAGACACCTTCAATAAGACAAAAAGACCGACAACAGATTGGGAAAGGATCTTTACCTATCCTAAATCAGATAGGGGACTAATATCCAATATATATAAAGAACTCAAGAAGGTGGACTCCAGAAAATCAAATAACCCCATTAAAAATGGGGCTCAGAACTGAACAAAGAATTCTCATCTGAGGAATACCGAATGGCTGAGAAGCACCTGAAAAAATGTTCAACATCCTTAACCATTAGGGAAATGCAAATCAAAACAACCCTGAGATTCCACCTCACACCATTCAGAATGGCTAAGATCAAAAATTCAGGTGACAGCAGATGCTGGCAAGGATGTGGAGAAAGAGGAACACTCCTCCATTGTTGGTGCGATTGCAAGCTTGTACAACCACTCTGGAAATCAGTCTGGCTGTTCCTTAGAAAATTGGACATAGAACTACCAGAGCATCCAACAATACCTCTCCTGGGCATATATCCAGAAGATGTTCCATCCGGTAAGAAGGACACATGCTCCACTATGTTCGTAGCAGCCTTATTTATAATAGCCAGAAGCTGGAAAGAACCCAGATACCCCTCAACAGAGGAATGGATACAGAAAATGTGGTACATTTACACAATGGAGTACTACTCAGCTATTAAAAAGAATGAATTTATGAAATTCCTAGGCAAATGGATGGACCTGGAGGGCATCATCCTGAGTGAGGTAACAGAATCTCAAAGGAACTCACACAATATGTATTCACTGATAAGTGGATATTAGCCCAAAACTTAGGATACCCAAGATATATAATACAATCTGCTAAGCACATGAAACTCAAGAAGCATGAAGACCAAAGTGGGGTCACTGTACCCCTTCTTAGAATTGGGAACAAAACATCCATGGAAGGAGTTACAGAAACAAAGATTGGAGTTTGACGAAAGGATGGACCATCTAGAGACTACCATACCAAGGGATCCATCCCATAATCAGCTTCCAAACACTGACACCATTGCATACACTAGCAAGATTTTGCTGAAAGGACCCTGATATAGCTGTCTCTTGTGAGACTATGCTGGGGCCTAGCAAACACAGAAGTGGATGCTCACAGTCAGCTATTGGATGGATCACAGGGCTCCCAATAGAGGAGCTGGAGAAAGTGCCCAAGGAGCTAACGGGACTTGCAACCCTATAGGTGGTACAACATTATGAACTAACCAGCACCCCGGAGCTCTTGACTCTAGCTGCATATGTATCAAAAGATGGCCTAGTCGGCCATCACTGGAAAGAGAGGCCCATTGGACACACAACTTTATATGCCCCAGTACAGGGGAAAGCCAGGGCCCCACAAAAAAATGGGAATGCGTGGGTAGGGAAATGGAGGAGAGGGGGAGGGTATGGGGGACTTTTGGGATAGCATTGGAAATGTAATTGAGGAAAATACGTAATAAAATATATTTTTTTAAAAAAAAAGGAAATCTAAGTACTTTGGAACTCACAGGAGTGTATTTCTCTTGGTTCCAACTACTCACCATTAAAAAGTAATGGTCCTCAGGCTCAGCACGAAGATACTTAAAGACCACTTGTTCCATGAACCTTTCCATAAGATCCCAGTCTTCAACGATGCCATGTTGTATAGGCCACTGCAGCAAAAAGGGCAGAAGCAGCAGAGTCACCAAAGGAACGCACAGGAGGCTGTGTGCTCCCACAGAAAGCTCACACTGGGGGGCAGCTCCCAGTGACACAAACATAAGGAAAATACGAGTATTTACAGCAGTGCCTCTCAGTACATGGAACTACCCGATGGCCTTGGCAGACCCGTCTACCATGCAACTCCCTCTGGTCCTTCTCTGTTTACTGCAGACAAACTGGCTTTGCTGGTGACGAGATAGAGAAAAGGAAACTGCTTGCACTGCTGGTGGACTGTAAAGTGGCAGAACTATTACAGAAGTCAGTGTGAAGGTTCCTAATAAGAACTAAACACAGAACTGCGGTATAGACCAGGGATATAACTGAAGGACTCCAAGTCAATAAACCTTGGAGACAGATGCATGGCAATGGTGACCACTGTGTATTCACAGGAGCCAAGGAACGGGACCCAGCTAGATGTCTGTCAAAAGTGGATGGATTCCTTCTCAATGTAATATTGATACACAATGGAATCTTATTTAGCCATTAATAAATGAAATCATGGGGTTGGAGAGATGGCTCAACAGTTAAGAGCTCTGACTGCTCTTCCAGAGGTCCTGAGTTCAAATCCCAGCAACCACAATGTGGCTAACAACCATCTGTAATGCAGTCCAATGAACTCTTCTGGTGTGTGTCTGAAGACAGCTACATTGTACTTATATAAATAAAAATAAATAAATCTTTTAAAAAATAAAATCATGATGATTGGGGAAAAAATGGCTGTAAAGGGATATATTAAGATAAATAAAATAGGCCAGACTCAGAAAAACAAAGATTGCACGTTTTATATATGGGACCTTGATTTAAATCAATCTCTCTCCCTCTCTCTGTCTGTCTGTCTCTCTTTGTGTATGTGAGTGTGTGTCAGTGTACATGAGTATATGTGTGTATGTGTCTGTGTATGTGTGTGTGTGAATGAGTCTGTGTGCATGTCTGTGTATGAATATGTGTGTCTGTGTGTGTATGTGTGTGTGAGTGTGTCTCTGTGTCTGAATGTGTGTGAATGAGTCTCTGTGTGTGCCTGAGTGTGAGTGTCTGTGTGTGTGTGTGTGTGTGTGTGTGTGTGTGTGTGTGTGAGATGAGTGAAAGCAAAGAGGGTACCATGGGAGGAAAGGAAGTGATCTTAAGGGAGGAGGGAGAAAAGAAGGATGGAGTTCATGTACCATAAGGGCAGAAAGGAGGAGTATTTGGAGGAGAGGAGGGAACTGGCAAGAATAGGATGGTGGACCAGAGAGGTCATGAGGTCATCAGAGGAAGTGGGAGAAGAAGAACAAAGTACAATGACACGTGTTTATGAAAATATCAGGATGCAATCCATCGCTTGGTATGCTAAATTTAAAAACTAATTTAAATTATTTCTTTAAAAACCACATGCATAGCTGGGCACGGTGGCACACGCCTTTAATCTCAGCACTTAGGAGGCAGAGGCAGGTGGATTTCTGAGTTCGAGGCCAGCATAGTCCACAGAGTGAGTTCCAGGACAGCCAGGGCTACACAGAGAAACTGTGTCTGGAAAAACCAACCCACCCCCACCCCCCGCCACACACACACAACAAAGCAAACGCCATGCATTTAATATCAGCACTTCTTCTTAGTCACTCAGTCTTCAGTCTGCACATCGGACACGTATGTCAGTCAACATGCACCTTCCCAGAAGGGCAGGTCTTGCTCACCCTGATGACAACTGTGTGACTCAGGACTGTGCTAGCTCACTTGGTACTCCACTCTGAAATCCACCTCTTCAAAAACAACCCCCTCGGTTCAACTAACCACCTCCACCTGAGTGTAAGAAACAAGAGCGTTCCACAACTCACAGGTACAACCTCCAGACACAGCCATGCTCTGCTCCGTTGGGCTCTGCTCTTACACAATCACACTGCTGGCACAACTATACCTTGGTATCGTATGTAGGTTTATCAATGGCTTCATCCCTATGAAGAAATCAAGGTCATCAACTCCTCTCAACACCTGCCTTTGGGCTTGATGAACTACCTTTGCGGATTCTCGGATACCTGAGGGGAAACAGATGTTTTTCTTTCAATCTCCACGAGTTGCCTGAATTATCAGGAAGAGTTAACATAATCTATATGTCCATATGAGTGAATGGTGATGGCTAAGGTTGTATAGGGGTTGGGATGCTCCCCGGGGTGTGGTGAGCATGTGAAGTAAGAGAGAAACAAACAACTCTTTTCCAGTATCATCTCAGTGTGATGCAAGGGAACTGCTTTTAATGTTGGCACCGAAGCAATGTTATTAAGCGGCCTCATATGGAGGAGCCCCTTAAGAAATCAGGGGATGTTATAGACTATACACCCACTACAGGTTGATTATAAAATACAGTGCGGGGACAAAATTCTATACAACATAGAAGATTAAGGGAAACTGAATGTGTATATATTCTTAAGTCATTTTAATAAAATGACATCAAATAGTTCTTAGATATAGAGTCTATTTATAGAGGGGGAGGAACTGTGCCTTCCAACTAAAATGAAGCTATCAGGTTAAAGACCCAAATCTATTGCAAAATGAGAGATAAAATTATTCAAAGAAAAATACTGCAGAAGATCTTAACAGTACATTTTGCAACTACACTTAGTAATAAATAATCATATAAACTTTACTCCAGAATTAATATCCAATAAACTGGGAAACACTCCTAAGCCCTGGTCACAGTCGGAGCTCCCTTCAATTCCTCCTCCTCCTCGGGTCTCTGGGGAAAGCCATCCCCTCCTGGAAACATTCCCTGACTACCAAGCAGTGAGGCCATGTTCTCAGTGTCCACTGTCCCTTCCTCCTCCCATCAATTCATCCTTCATAAAGAGTACCAACCAATCCACCCCTGAGACTGGAGACCCTCCAAGTGCATCTTCTACTACATCTCCATGGGTGGGCACATGCAAATTACTAAAGTAAGAGGCACAGAGAGTTAGGGAGAACTCTGCTGCTCCTCTTTGTGCACTGTCACCGAGTCATCAGGGGAGCCTATCAGGTAGGGACTATGTCATGCTGCTTCCAAGAAACAGAGCCAGGCTTTGCATCTGAGCAGCTGACACCAGTGAGCACCATGAAATGTGTGTTGTGTTAATAGTCTACTCTTCTGAAATACTGATTGTGAATTTGGAAAATGGTCAAACTATGTCAAATCATTCTAAAATAAGCCTAATTCTGTAATTATGCCAACAGAATATCCTAAGGGGTTTTGTGTATGTCTAGTAAAGCCACAGTCTCCACTGCAAATAAACAGGAGGTCCTCAGAGTTCCATCATGAGAATCCTGTGTGTGCCTCAAAAGGGAGGGTACGTGATCTTTCTGAAAGCCCCTTGCATACAGAGCTCAGGACTCCCAGGCTAGTTGCTCTGCAGTAAGTGCACTCAGCATAAACGGGAGGGATGCATCCCACCACCCCCTATGCAGGGCTTCACCCAATACATAGAGACACTCAACAGGAACACAGAGCACCACACTGAACACCACACTGAAAATGTGCCTCAACACTTATGGGCAGTAAGATGGAACCACTGAGGGGAGAAATCGGAAACACTGTAACAATGGATTCAACCAGTAAATTACCTTCTAAAAGTCACTCTAAAGCAGTGTCAGAGTGAATAAGGATACAAGGTGTTCCTTAGAACAAATCACAATGGGGACGAGGCACACCCACTCAGGGGTCCTAACTCACCTGAAGTGAGAGGTGGTGAAACTGTATCAAAGCCTCACACAGAGCCACCAAGTGGCCTTTCAGAACCACAGGCTCCATTTCAGTAACTTACAGACCACCTGGTGTGTGGGCCTGAGACTGTCAATCAAAGCCAGGC
Source organism: Mus caroli (assembly GCF_978045245.1). Taxonomy (NCBI): domain Eukaryota; kingdom Metazoa; phylum Chordata; class Mammalia; order Rodentia; family Muridae; genus Mus; species Mus caroli. The sequence continues at coordinate 26,718,299 of NW_028227259.1, forward strand.
ATAGCTAACCCTGGGCAGCATATCTGCTTTTCAATTATGGGGCTGGAAGGGAAGATAACAGAACAAAATTCAAATGTTTAAACCCTAGCAGGTTGTGTCCAGCTTTTAGCATTGCTACACAAAGCTGTCATCTACAAGTTCACTGCACAACTGAATTAAGTGAATCTGTAACTTTGTGTCAGCCTTATCAGCCTATGCTGCAGCACAGCCCACTACTTCCACAGTGGGAAGTTTAACAAATCCAACTACTCGCCTATCTGGAATTGTAAGATGCACTTTGTGGAAAATTCATCTTAAAAACTTTTCCAGGGGTTGCATGTCGGGTTGGGGGTAAGGGCACTTGCGACCAAGCCTCATGACATGAGTTCAACTCCATGACCAACCGGTAGAAGGAGAAAACTGATACTAGCAGCTCCTCCTCTGACCTCTGTACACACTGTGCCACAAGTACACACACAAACACACACACACACAGACCAATAATAATAATAATAATAGTAATAATAAGTAAATGTAAAACATTATTCCAAAACAAATAAGTATACACATAACTTATTTCTAAAAGTAGAATAAAAAAAAAAGAGAGTTTTCTAACACCCTCAAATGATTACAGAGGCAGAATTAAAGCAGCATTTAAAAGTGAATGGGAAGTCTTTTTTTCCTGAGAAGAGCATCATGAAGTAAAATATAGCGAAATATAGTGAAAAGAGAAGGATACAAGAAGGGCCTGAGAGATGGCTCAGTGGTCAAGGGCGCCTGCTTTCACAGACGACCTGGGTTCTATTCCCAGGACCAGTTGGCTCACAATCACCTGTAACTAGAGTCCCCGGGGAATCTGGCACCCTCTTCTGACCTTGTGGGCAAGAAATGAATGTGGTGCATAGACATATGTGCAGCAAGATACCCTCACACAGAAAATATATTTGTAAAAAAAGGAAAAGATAGAGTTATTCTACTGTCTGGCAAGAACAAGCTTAATAAATTATGTATAAATTTCCAATTAAACTGTCAAGTTAGTAGTACAGAATGGGGGGTGGGGGTGAGGGGAAAAGATCCCACAATTCATAGCTCAAGTCTGCCAAGAATCTGGGGGCAAAACATGAACCCAAAGGGAAAGAAAGCCATAGCCCAACCCCACCCCACCAAAAGCCTAAGACTTGACAGGAAATAAAGGAGCACAAACAGGAATTTAAATGACAGTAAAGTAAATCTTATCCCTCCCTGTTCTGAGCCCAGGCCCTAACAGAGCTAAGTTTTGGTGGCAGGGAGGGGAGGAGAGGGGACTAGAGAGGTGGGAGAGAGGAAGTGGGGGAGGGAGATGGTACTTATTTTCATAATTGTATGGCAAGCAATAAAATCCAAGCAAAGCAATAAAGACACACAAGCTTGAGCTGGAGATGAGGCTCAGTGGCAGAGCGCTTGTCTAACCTAGGTTGCCGAGCAACCCTAGCACCCACTGCAAGCTACAGAGCCCTGCCCTCCTCCCCACCCAGCCCTAACACAGACCCTTTCCAACTAAGTGTCCAAAAAGGCCAAGAGGAAACCTTGCCCTTTGACCCCAAATTGCTAGAAACAAAGAGACATTCCTCCCTTTAAACAAAATAAAGAATCTCATAGCATATTAAACCATATAGCAAGAACTTGAAACATCAACTTAAATCAGATTGGATGGAGATGTCACAGATCTTACATTAGGAAACAGGGGGCCCTAGAACAAGTCCATAACACTCTTCAGAAGTTTCAAATCAAGAACTGCGCACCCCCATTGTATCAAAGTCAGTTCCCTGGAGCAGAATAGGATTTTTCGGTTTGGTAGCCTCACTTTGGCTTTTGAGACAGATCTTCTTTCTGTGTGGTCCAGGCTGGCACAAGCTCTCCATCCTTCTGCCTCAGCCTCCTGATTGGATTATAGTGCTGGGTTATCCTGCCCAGCTCCCAGACTGTTTCTTTTTAACTAGTTTGTTGTTACTTCTCTTTTGGGTTTTGTTTCATCTGAGGAAAGCTGCGCAGTAAAAACCAGACTCTTTATGACCTCTACATGTTTATTTATTTTTTGTTTTTGTTTTTGTTTTTGGTTGTTTTTGTTTTTCAAGACAAGGTATCTCTGTATAGCCCTGGCTGTCCTGGAAATCACTTTGTAGACCAGGCTGGCCTTGAACTCAGAAATCTACCTGCCTCTGCCTCCCGAGTGCTGGGATTAAAGGTGTGGACCATATATTTTTCAATCATGCTTCCAGGCATTAAGTTTTGCTGAGCATGTCTGTATTTGTTTAGTGGACATTGGTGAGTCCTAAACTTTTGGACTGACTACGAAATCTTTTTAAACTGCCATGGCATATGTGTAGACACAGCTCCTGCCATCTCCTGAGGATGCGACAGGAGCATCTCTTTCCCATCTCCATTAACCCTGTACGAAAACAACTGCCAAAATACTACTTTCTGTTCCAAAAGCATTCAATAATCTCCTAATTATAAAGGGGAGGAGGGTAAAACATCACTCGGACCAACTGTTGAAAGTGTACACGGAAAAGCATTCTCAGGAGCTTGAGGAGTCTGAGGGCCCCAACTCAGCTGATCCCAGCTGATCCCAGCTCTCATTGCAGACAACCTTTGCTTAGAGTGGACAAAACCCTCCCTGGGACTACAAAGAAACAATGAATTTGTTCTCATTTATAGATTATTTCAAGATGTTTGATATTAAATGCTTCCACTTGACATTTCTAAATCTTCTTAATTTTATGATTTTTTTAAAAAACATACTTTACCCTATGCTGACTTTGGTATTTTAAAAAAACATATCAAGTAATACACACAAGCTGGCTGCCCTTGTACCATACCTATTGTCCATCCTCCATGGAGTGTGAGTTCTTCAGACCACAGGAGAGGGAAAGGCCAGACCCCTACCACACTAGACCACAAACCCAGGAGTGTATAACCAGGGATCTATAACTGCAGATACATTGTAGCAGAGAATGGCCTAGCTGAAAGCAATGGGAGGAGAGGCCCTTGGTCCTGGGGAGCTTTGATGCTCCAGTGTAGTGTGTTTCTCAATCAGTAGGGCAAGAAAGGGAGGGGGTGTGAAGGAGAATCCTCATCCAGGCAGAGTGGAGGCTGAGAGTGCAGATTGTAGTTTGAGGGGTTAGTGGAGAGTAACCAGGAAGTGGCATATTATGTGAGATATAATCCAATGGAATGATTAATAATTACATTTTAAAAACACACACATATGCCAGGCATTTAATTTTTACCAGTGAAGACTCAGTAGCCAGCTCATAGTGTCAGGGAAAGCACCTAGCTGACCCTCCTACCCTGATGACCTCCCAGTAGGAAAGCATTCTTTATCCCTCTCCACACTGTCTTAAATATCCTTCAACTTAAAGTACTTCTTTCTGAGGCCAGACAGTGGTGGTACATGCCTTTAATCCTGAAAGAGGAAAATTACTGAACTCTTCCTGAACTCTTCAACTCAAAGTCCTCTTACCCCTCCCATCTGTAGATTGTTCCCGGAACACTCCTGAACTTCTCACCCCAGAGTACATTCCTGAACTCTTCACCCCAGAGTCCGACCCCCTCCCAAATGAAAACTGTTCCAAGAACATTTTTTAGATAAGGGTCTCCTGGAACAAACCCAGTCCAACCCCTCCCAACTGAGGACTGTGCCAGGAACATTTTTGAGATAAGGGTTTGAACAAACCTCAGAATGTTCCAATAAATCAAGTACATTGCCAAAATATAGGACACGGCCCCTTGGTTATGTAAAGCCCCTTGGAAAGTCCCTTGGAAAAACCCTTGGCAGAACCCCTTAGTGACGTAAATTTGTACTTTCCCTGCCCTGCTCCCCCCTTGCCTTTCTCCTATATAAGCCTGTGAAAAATTTGGGCAGGTCGTCTATTCTCCTCTGCACCTTGCTTGGTGTATGAGTTTCGGCCCCAGAGCTCTGGTTCATGTGCTTGCTTGTTGCTGCTTTATAAAATCTTACTCTCTACATCTTAAGTTCGGTCTCAGTGTCTTCTTGGGTTCGCGGCTATCCCGAGACTTGAGTGAGGGTCTCCCTCCGGGGGTCTTTCAATCCCAGCACATGGGAGGCAGATTTCAGAGTTTGAGGCCAGCCTGGTCTACAGAACAAGTTCCAGGACAGCTAGGGCTATACAGAGAAACACTGTCTCAAACCCCCTGAATGCCACCCCAAAAATGGCCATTCTTCTGCTTAGTTATATTCATTCCCTATCAACTGGTTAGTTGCTCTACTTCTGGACGTGGTGTTGACTTTATTTTGCTTTGCAATAAATGTGTGAGATAGGGATGAGCCATAGGACAAAAATGTACACTGAACAGAAAGCTCTTGGATTACAGGTCTGTGCTAGGTCTGAGCTACACCATAAAAAGGTTTTTTTCTTTTTTTCTTTAAGAAATTAACACAATCTTGGGGTTTACAATGTGACCAAATATCCTGCAGTATAAATTAACCATATTCCCTCCCTTATAGAAATCAAGCTCTCTGACAAGTATCCTGGTAGTTTCCAGGCATGTCTGAGTGCATCATCATGGGAACACATGATTCCAAGGACATTAGAAATGGGTTCTTGAAGCTGTTTCACATGGCAAATAGAAACCTAAAAAACACCAAGCCACCCCTGATCCTTATCATAAGGAATAAATTCCCCTTCCCCCTTATCATGTAATTCATGGCAAGATATCACCATTCTTGACCTTGGCTCAGTGTCTTTTGTGCTGCTGAATGGAAGTGTTTCTGTCCAAGGGTCAACAAACAAACCACAGAAACACTGAATTCAGTTAACCAGGGAAGGTTTATTGAATGCACACCCCATAACTGAACATCCAGGGCAACAGCTGAAAACTGTATGCTAGATATTTCTTAAGGCCAGCTCCATGAAAACAAAATAAAGAGCTCATGAACAAGGGCTCTAAATGCTGTCCTTACTCAAGCCGATTTAAACATAATAGTTCATATTGATCTTGAATTTGAAAGGTCTTATATGAAACATATAGATGTGGAAATTTATAGAGTTAACAACCGTCATAGCATACAGAACAAAAGAGTGTACATGGCCGGCATAACCCTGCTCTGAGTTAAGATTTTGTTTCATTTTGTTTTACATAAATGACTGGTTTCTTAGTTAGGGTTTTATTGCTGTGAACAGACACCATAACCAAGGCAAGTCTTATAAAAACAACATTTTAATGGGGCTGGATTATAGGTTCAGAGTTTCAGTCCATTATCATCAAGGTGGGAGCATGGCACAAGCAGAGCTGAGATTTCTTCATCTTCATCCAAAGGCTGGAGGTGGAAGACTGATTTCCAGGCACCTAAGGTGAGAGTATTAAGCCCACATCCACAGTGACACACTTACTGAACCAGTTCACACCTATTCCAACAAGGCCACACCTCCAAATGGTGCCACTCCCTAGTGCAAGAATATACAAACCATCGATTTCCACTCCCTGTCCCCCATACATTTGTTCACAAACATGAGACTATGGGGGCCATACTTAAACATTACATAATGCAAAATGCATTAGTCCAACTTTTAAAACTCTCATAGTCTGTAGCAGTCTCAACAATAGTAAAAGTCCAAAGTTCAAGGTCTCTTCTGAGATTCATCCAATCACTTCACTGTAATCCCCATGAAAGACATGAAACTAGCTGGGTAAACTCCAAACTGCATCTCCAAGATGTCAAAGTGGTCTTCAGATCTCCACTCCCTTTTCATCTTTGTTGACTGCAACAAACTGCTTTATTCTCGGCTGGTTCAACTCCCTGTTAGCAGCTTTCCTTAGCATGTATCCCATGGTTCTGGCATCTTTAACATCTTTGAGTCTCCAAGGTAATTTCAATGATACAGCTTCTTGTTTCAGCGTCTCAGATTCCACTTGATCTTTTAGGCTCCTCCTAAGGGCTGGCATCAGTTCTCCACCTCTGCCCTCTGTAGCACTCTAAGCTCAGGTTGATCCACTCCACCTCAGCTGCTATTCTTGGTGATCATCCCATAGTACTGACAAATCCAATACACAAGGGTGTTCCACTCAAACTAGGCTTCACCAATAGCCTCTCATAGGCTCTCTACATGGTGCCAAGCCTTAAATTCTTTTCATGACACCCTCAGTCCTGGGCCTTCAACTACAGCTGAGGTTACACCTTCTCCAATGGCCTTCCATGATCTCTCACAATGCCAAGCCTCAGCTGTTCTTCATGATACCTCATGCCTTCAAAGCCAGTACCACCTGGGTGACTCTTCCACATTACCAAGTCCAGAAGCTGCATGAAGTACAACCTTGGCTGTCTCTGGAACACAGCTTCTTTGTACTCCCAGAAAACAATTCCCAGATTTCACCTCAGTGATGCTGGACTCTTCTTAATCATTGCTAATTTCTTAGCTCCAAATAACCAACATCAACTGTCCCAGTAGTTCCTTCCATTCCTAACTGTAGAGCCAGAGTCACATGGCTGAAGGTGCAGAGTTCTGCTGCTTACAGGAACTAGAACATGACTCCCTTTTTCTATCACATTATCACTAGCTTTATTTTCCAAATCCTTCCCTGCCTAAACTTGGTAACAGGCTTGTCTTTCGCCTTGGATTAAAGGTGTGCACCACCATGCCTGTATCTGAATTTAGCTGGGTAGAGTCTTACCGGAAGATCCCACTCCCTTAATCTGTTGCCTCCTAGAACACAGGATTTTGCTCCATTTCACTTCCTGTTAACCCTTTAATACTCAAACCATGTATTTTATATTTTTCCTTTCTAAGCTTGCTATGCTTGTTCAAACTTGTCTTCCTAAGACGTAAGCAGAGAACAAAGGCTCTGCTGGGCTTTTTTTTGGGCAATTAATCTGAGGCTCTTCACCTTAGTCTCAGGCCGACTTTTCAGTCTAGGGCAAAAAGTAGCCACATTCTTCACCAATATACCACAAAAACAGCCTTTCTGTCGCAGTCTGAAATCCTTCTCCTTTGAAAATTCTTGGGTCAGGTCAACACAGTTCAAATTACTCCCAGCAACAAAGTCTTCCATATTCCAACTAGGATGACCCATTAAGCCACTTTTAAAGCATTCCACTGTGTTCCAAATCCAAAGTCTCAAAATCCACATTCTTTCTTTCAAATGAAAGCATGGTCAGGCCTATCCCAGCAATGCCCCATTCCCTGGTACCAACTTTTGTCTTTATTTTTTCAAACCTGTGCAATTCATTTCTTGAGACTAACATACATAACAAACATGAGTAGTCACTTTCACAAAATGTGATTTGTGCTAGAAAGTGTTCTATGATGCCTTCTAGATCACAGGCCTGACAGGCCCATGAAAAAGCCACTTTATCTTCTAATAAGTAAAACACTCTAGAGTCCAAATTCCTGGCTTACAACTATCTGGTAGAGCTGGTGGAAAAGCAGAAAGGAAAATGCTTTCCCAAGTCCAGAACTTAGGGCAACAGAGTGAGAGCAGCCTGTCCTATGGCTGCAACACTCAGGAAAGCCCTATGACAGCACCGTCCAACCAACTGTGAAATGAATGCTGAGGAGGACATGTTCTCTCTGAGGTCTGCTGGAGAGGAAACAAGTTAAGTGACATATATAAGCTGCAGTCTTCTGGGTCTCTTCTCCAAGTTCCTCGGGCATTCAGTGTGACCCGACTGTACAAAGACAGAGACTCTTCCAGTACAGTATTCTGGCCATATTGAGGAAGGACTCCCAACTCCTCCATGTGCCCATTGACCGTCCCACTATATATACAATACATTCACCACAAAAAAAAATAATTTAAAAAAGGCAACATGAAACTTCTATAAACTGGACCCAGCTCCAAAAACATTAATTGTACACATAGTCCCTTCCCCAAATATATACCAGAGATTAGCTGCTGATGAAAGTTTAAAAGCACCACTCCAGCTTTACATGTACCCTCCACCCAATTTTAAAGTGATTTTTCCCGCAAGAACTCCAGGTACATTGCTCTGGCTAAGTTTGTCAGCTGTGCAGATGATCCCAGCTACAGGCCAGCCAGTCATCTAAATAGTGTGCACCTAAGGTCTATGCTGTTCAGCTTTGAGGAAGGCTTGATTCACAGTGAAGGGGTGGAATAGGACAACAAAACAGACATGTACAACAGTCATTCCTCCAAATCGGCCAGGCCTGCCTTCCGGTCTCCACATGCAGCCGTCCACCTCCTTGGGGCTTAGTTCCTCCCTGGACTAGCTCTGATCCAGAGGAAGTGTTGGGGTCTTATGCAGCTGCAACTGTTCTGGTGAGGCCTCAGGCGCCCGGGTCTTTGGGAATAAGGACTGTGACTGGACTGGATGCATTTGCAATCCTGGTATTTTGTGTACTTCTTGAAATTAGCTTCTTAATCTGCTTCCAGTGCCAGTCTGCTCCATCATTGAAGCCTGAAAGTGACCTAGGCCCTCTTGCTGACAGCAGTCGAGGGAACTATCTGGAGAGTGGCCATTGGGTTGGGTGGCTACTGGATGGGAAGGTGGATGGGCAGGCACAGAGGATGGGTATGCCCTGGGCTGAAAATGACTGGCTGATTGCTGAGGAGTGTATGGAGACCTTGTCTGCAGCATCACCCTGTGGGGTTGGAAAGCAGATGAACCAAAAGTCATTCCTGAACTCAGGGATGGTGGTGGAGTTCCGTAAAGATACTCAGTGGTTGACAGTGAGTTCTGCTGCTTGGTAGATGCATTATGGTTGTTAGATCTAGATTTTCTTTGGGACTCTCTGGCCTCTCCACAGATTCATCCATCTTTTTTTCTTCTGGACCAGAATTGTGTCCATCAGGAGGAACAACTTTAGCAGTCACTGCATCAATTTGAGGTGGAGAAGTTAAGGCAGAATTTAGTGTCTCACAACCTTGCAGACTAGACAGGACATTCTTCTCTGGGAAGAGGGACCATGGAGGGTGACTGCCTGGGGGTCCACTTGGGCTTCTAAGAGAAGAGAGAGATCTCTGCCAATCAGAAAAGCCCTGTGGAAGAATAAACAGGCTGAGAAAGAAATTAGGGAAACAACACCCTTCTCAATAGTCACAAATAATATAAAATATCTTGGCGTGACTCTAACTAAGGAAGTGAAAGATCTGTATAATAAAAACTTCAAGTCTCTGAAGAAAGAAATTATAGAAGATCTCAGAAGATGGAAAGATCTCCCATGCTCATGGATTGGCAGGATCAACATTGTAAAAATGGCTATCTTGCCAAAAGCAATCTACAGATTCAATGCAATCCCCATCAAAATTCCAAATCAATTCTTCAACGAATTAGAAAGTGCAATCTGCAAATTCATCTGGAATAACAAAAAACCTAGGATAGCAAAAATTCTTCTCAAGGATAAAAGAACCTCTGGTGGAATCACCATGCCGGACCTAAAGCTCTACTACAGAGCAATTGTGATAAAAACTGCATGGTACTGGTATAGTGACAGACAAATAGACCAATGGAATAGAATTGAAGACCCAGAAATGAACCCACACACCTATGGTCACTTGATCTTCGACAAGGGAGCTAAAACCATCCAGTGGAAGAAAGACAGCATTTTCAACAAATGGTGCTGGCACAACTGGTTGTTAACATGTAGAAGAATGCGAATCGATCCATTCCTATCTCCTTGTACTAAGGTCAAGTCTAAGTGGATCAAGGAACTTCACATAAAACCAGAGACACTGAAACTTATAGAGGAGAAAGTGGGGAAAAGCCTTGAAGATATGGGCACAGGGGAAAAATTCCTGAATAGAACAGTAATGGCTTGTGCTGTAAGATCGAGAATTGACAAGTGGGACCTCATGAAACTGGAAAGCTTCTGCAAGGCTAAAGACACCATCAATAAGACAAAAAAAACACCAACAGATTGGGAAAGGATCTTCACCTACCCTAAATCAGATAAGGGACTAATATCCAATATATATAAAGAACTCAAGAAGGTGGACTCCAGAAAGTCAAATAACCCCATTAAAAAATGGGGCTCAGAACTGAACAAAGAATTCTCACCTGAGGAATACGGAATGGCAGAGAAACACCTGAAAAAATGTTCAACATCCTTAATCATCAGGGAAATGCAAATCAAAACAACCCTGAGATTCCACCTCACACCAGTCAGAATGGCTAAGATCAAAAATTCAGGTGACAGCAGATGCTGGCGAGGATGTGGAGAAAGAGGAACACTCCTCCATTGTTGGTGGGATTGCAAGCTTGTACAACCACTCTGGAAATCAGTCTGGCGGTTCCTCAGAAAATTGGACATAGTACTACGGGAGGATCCAGCAATACCTCTCCTGGGCATATATCCAGAAGATGTCCCAACCGGTAAAAAGGACACATGCTCCACTATGTTCATAGCAGCCCTATTTATAATAGCCAGAAGCTGGAAAGAACCCAGATGTCCCTCAACAGAGGAATGGATACAGAAATTATGGTACATTTACACAATGGAGTACTACTCAGCTATTAAAAAGAATGAATTTATGAAATTCCTAGCCAAATGGATGGACCTGGAGGGCATCATCTTGAGTGAAATAACACAATCACAAAAGAACTCACACAATATGTATTCACTGATAAGTGGATATTAGCCCAAAACTTAGGATACCCAAGATATAAGATACAATTTGCTAAACGCATGAAACTCAAGAAGAATGAAGACCAAAGTGTGGACACTGTGCACCTTCTTAGAATTGGGAACAAAACACCCAGGGAAGAAGTTACAGAGACAAAGTTCGTAGCTGTGATGAAAGGATGGACCATTTATAGACTGCCTTATCCAGGGATCCATCCTATAATCAGCTTCTAAACGCTGACACCATTGCACACACTAGCAAGATTTTTCTGAAAGGACCCAAATATAGCTGTCTCTTGTGAGACGATGTCGGGGCCTAGCAAACACAGGAGTGGATGTTCACAGTCAGCTATTGGATGTATCACAGGGCTCCCAATGGAGAAGCTAGAGAAAGTACCCAAGGAGCTACAGGGATCTGCAACCCTATTGTTGGAACAACATGATGTACTAACCAGAACCCCGGAGCTCTTGTCTCTAGCTGCATATGTATCGAAAGATGGCCTAGTTGGCCATCAATGGAAAGAGAGGCCCATTGGACTCGCAAACTTTATATGCCCCAATATAGGGGAATGCCAGGGCCAAAAGAATGGGAATGGGTGTGTAGGGAAGTGGGGGGCGCTATGGGGGACTTTTGGGATAGCATTGGAAATGTAATTGAGGAAAATATGTAATAAAAATATTAAAAATCAAAAAAAAAGAAAAAAAAAGAGTGGAATGTTGAGTCATATGGTAGATTTACTTTTAGCTCTTTCAGATTTCTCCACATTGGTTTGCAGAGCAGATGTATCAACATAAAAACTCATGAGTCAGGGTTTTCCTTTTTTCACGTAATTTTCTGGATTTATCATCATATCTTTTTTATTTTTTCCTTTTTAAATGCCTATTGAAAATAGTTTTTCATTTTCTTTTTTTATTACATTTTTTTTCATTTACAACTCAAATGCTATCCCACACATCTCCTATACCTTCCCCCACCCTGCTCTCCTAACCACTCACTCTCACTTCTTGGCCCTGGTTTTCCCCTGTAGTGGATCATATAAAGTTTGCTAGACCAAGGGGCCTCTCTTCCCAATAATTGCCAACTAGGCCATCTTCTGCCACATATGCATCTAGAGACAAAATTCTGGGGGTTCTGATTAGTTCATATTGTTGTTCCACCTATAGGATTGCAGACCCCTTCAGCTCTTGGGTACTTTCTCTAGCTCCTACATTGGGGGCCCTGTATTCCATCCTTTAGATGACTGTGAGCATCCATTTCTGTATTTGCCAGACACTGGAAAGCCTCATAGGAGACAGCTATATCAAGGTCATTTCAGGAAAATCTTACTGGTGTATGCAATAGTGTCTGAGTTTGGTGGGTGATTATGGGATGGACCCCTGGGTGGGGCAGTCTTTGAATGGTCAATCTTTTTTGTCTAAACTCCAAACTTTGTCTCTGCAACTCCTTCCATGGATATTTTATTCCCTATTCTAGGAAGGAATGAAGTATCCACAGGTTGGTCTTCCTTCTTGATTTTCTTGCGTTTTGAAAGTTGTATCTTGGGAATTCTAGATTTCTGAGCTAATATCCACTTATTAGTGAGTGCATATCAAGTGACTTCTTTTGTGTTTGGGTTACCTCACTCAGGATGATATCCTCCAGATACATCCATTTGCCCAAGAATTTTAATTCAAAAATAAATTCATTGTTTTTAATAGCTGAGTAGTCATCCATTGTGTAAATGTACCACAATTTCTGTATCCATTCCTCTGTTGAGGAACATCTGGGTTCTTTCCAGCTTCTGGTTATTATAAATAAGGCTGCTATGAACATAGTGGAGCATGTGTTCTTATTACCAGTTGGAAAATCTTCTGGGTATATGCCCAGGGGAGGTATTGGTGGATCTAGCGATAGTACTATGCCCAGTTTTTTGAGGAACCTCCAGACTGATTGCCAGACTGGTTGTACAAGCTTACATTCCCACCAGCAATGGAGGAGTGTTCCTCCTTCTCCACATCCTTGCCAGCATCTGCTGTCACCTGAATTTTTGATCTTAGCCATTCTGACTGGTGTGAGATGGAATCTCAGGGTTGTTTTGATTTGCATTTCCCTGATGATTCAAGGATGTTGAACATTTCTTCAAGTGCTTCTTAGCACTTAGGTATTCCTCAATTGAGAATTCTTTGTTTAGCTCTGTAACCTATTTTTTTTAAAGAGGTTATTTGAATTTCTGGTGTTCAGCTTATTGAGACCTTTGTTTATGTTGGATATTAGTCCCCTATCAGATTTAGGATTGGCAAAAATTCTTTCCCAATCTGCTGATGGCCTTTTTGTCCTACTGACAGTATCTTTTGCCCTACCGAAGCTTTGCAATTTTACCAGGTCCCATTTGTCGATTCTTGATCCTACAGCACAGGCCATTGCTGTTCTGTTTAGGAATTTTTCCCCTGTGCCCATATCTTTGAAGGTTTTCCCCATTTACTCCTCTATAAATTTCAGTGTCTCTGGTTTTATGTGGAGTTCTTTGATCCACTTAGACTTGATCTTTGTACAAGAAGATAAGAATGGATCAATTTGCATTATTCTACATGATAACTGCCAGTTGTGCCAGCACCATTTGTTGAAAATGCTGTCTTTTTTTCCACTGGATGGTTTTAGCACCCTTGTCAAAGATCAGGTGACTATAGGTGTGTGGGTTCATTTCTGTGTCTTCAATTCTATTCCATCGATCTACCTGTCTGTAGCTCTACCAATACCATGCAGTTTTTTATCATAATTGCTCTGTAGTATAGCTTGAAGTTAGGCATGGTGATTCCAGAGGTTCTTGGTTTTTGAGAATAGTTTTTGCTATCCTAGATATCCTAGATATCATTCCAGATGAATTTGCAAATTGCCCTTTCTAACTCAGTGAAGAATTGTATTGGAATTTTGATGATGATTTCATTGAATCTGTAGATTGCTTTCAGCAGGATAGCAATTTTTACTATATTAATCCTGCCAATCCATAAGAATGGGAGATCTTTCCATCCTCTGAGAACTTCTTCCATTTCTTTCTTCAGAGACTTGAAGTTCTTGTCTTAAAGATCTCTCACTTCATTAGTTTAGTCACACCAAGGTATTTTATATGCCTCAGTACAGGAGAACGCCAGGGCCAAGAAGTGGGAGTGGGTGGGTAGGGGAGTGGGGGGCGGTATGGGGGACTTTTGGGATTGCATTGGAATTGTAAATGAAGAAAATACCTTAAAAAAAAGAATGACTAATGAGTCACCCAAGAAAACTTTGAATACCCCATAATATTTCATCAGCCACCAATCAATGCCTGTGCCCAAGTTACCAAAAGGAGACAAGGTTTAAAAAAAAAAGGAGAGGAGAGGAGAGGAGAGGAGAGGAGAGGAGAGGAGAGGAGAGGAGAGGAGAGGAGAGGAGAGGAGAGAGGAGTGGGGAGATCGAGAGGGGGAGGGGGAGGGGAGGGAGAGGGAGAAGGAGAGGGGGAGGGGAGGGGAGGCTGAGGGAGAGAGAGAAGTGGGGGGAGGGAGGAGGAGAGGGATAGGGAGAGGGAAAGGGGGAGGGAGAGAGGGGGAGAAGGGGAGAGGCAAAGAGTGAGAGAGAGAGAGAGAGGCAGAGAGGGAGAGGGAGAGAGAACAGAAAAATGATAGGAAAAGAGGGGAGGGGAGGGGAGGGGAGGGGAGGGGAGGGGAGGGCAGGGGAGGGGAGGGGAGGGGAGGAAGAGAAAGGAAAGGAAAGGAAAGGAAAGGAAAGGAAAGGAAAGGAAAGGAAAGGAAAGGAAAGGAAAGGAAAGGAAAGGAAAGGAAAGGAGCCCTTCTGAATGGCAGTAGGGACATTAGCCAATGCTGGTACAGCTCTGTTAGTCAGTACTTAGTATTCAGGGCTGGGAAAATGCTCAGTGGTTAAGAGCCTTGGCTGCTTTTCCCAGGGAGCCAGGTTCAATTCCCAGCACCCACATTGTTACTCATGACTGTTTGTAACTCCAGTTCCAGGAGATTGAATGCTCTCTTCGGCCCCCATAGGTAACATGCACACATATGACACAAAAACATGTATGCAGAAAAAACACTCACCCGAATAATATAAAATAATTAAACAATACTTAGTACATTTGTAACATCATGCCGGATGCTACTGTAATCAAGCAAATATGGAATGATTGGTTCTGGACATAATTGAATTTCTACAACCATTCAGGAGAGATAAGGGAACTTGTAGCTACAGATTTAGAGAATGAAAAATGAATGGAGACAGAGAATCGGTGTGTGTATGCATGTGTGCTTATGTGGGTATGTATGCATGTGTGTGTGTCTCTCTCTATGTGTATATGTGTGTGAATCTGTGTATGTGTGTATATATGTGCATGTGTGAGTGTGTTCAACTGAAAATTGTTAGTATTAGGTAAAGTCTTGAGAAAGAAGTCAGCTACAGGGAAAGATAATCATCAGGAAATGAATGGTAGAGTCTGCATTAAGAGATATACAGAAAGAAGATTCCTGCCAGAGAGAGGTAGAGAGGTTAGAAAGAGACCCAGACAAAATGGAAACTCTAGAGCCAGCCATCCGTGCTTAAATCTGACCAAGCAGTGTCAGCAGTGACTTAGAGAGTAAAGTAAGGAAAAGACCCAAGGGAGCACTTCACAGTTTCCTGAATAAGTGAATGAGCTAGATGAGGAAAAGCAATCACCAGTTACATACTCATGACCATGGGGAACCCTACCAACATGGAAGCGACCATGGAGAACCTCATCAACATGGAAGGGACCATGGAGAACCTTATCAACATGGAAGGGACCATGGAGAACCTCATCAACATGGAAGGGACCATGGAGAACCTCATCAACATGGAAGGGACCATGGAGAACCTCACTAACATGCAAGGCCTTCTACCATATTCCTGAGGCTGAATTTCCTAGACTCCCACACCATTAGCAGGGTTAGAAAAATTATTTCTTGATCCAGCAATTGAAAGAAGAAAATGTAATGAGAAAGCCACTGGAAAGAGTCAAATGTGTCTTTAGTTGGCAGGGGTGGAGATAGCATATACCCTTGCATAATTGCAGGACACATGTTTCCACAGGAAGGCTCTTTCCCAAGCACAGCTCCCCTCCTCTGTCCTCATAGCACTGCACAGATGGAAACCTCTTCACATCAGCATCCTCATCCTCGGTGGCTGGATTGGCCAAGGGCAAGAGCTTATGTGGTACTTTATTTTGAGCATTGGGGTGTGTCTGGCACTAGGGAAACATTAGGATCAGGAAGCAGGAAAGGAGAAGGTGGCCGTGCTGAGTCCTCATCACTGCTTGGTAGAGGCCTTTTCCATTGGCTCCTACCAACTCTGGCCCCCTCTCCTTGCATCATACTGACTGGAACATAAAGGGCCTCTTTGGTTCCCAAATGGAGGAAGCTCTAAGCTGGTGTGGACTACATAGCTGAGGGACAGGGATCTCTGGCAACAAAGGGAAACATGTGGGATCTGAATTTTCAAATTAATAAGTGTGGGGCTAGTAGAGGTCAGCCTCTCAGTGCTGACAGACTTTCAAGGACTGCTTCATGATGGGCAGGATGGTGCTTGGTGCCCAGCACAGAGCCATATAAATCTCTGGAAGTCTGGCCTTGAGATACAGACCCCAGTCACCAGACCAGTAGAATTCATTAGTTCTGAATGCTTAAAGTTATCCCCCACAGACTAGGGTAAGCTCCCTTTGGTACCGCATCCCACCTTTGTGCTCCCAATACATCAACCTCTGCCACTGAGAGTGAACGTGCTGGAAACAGAAACTTGATAGTTCTCCTCTATCCCAACAGTCCCTACCATAAGACACAGTTCAGAAACTCACGGGCAGAAATGAGGAAACAAATACTGGGAAAGTCCTCTACCTACCTCCTATGAAAAGTCCCACCTTGTGTTATCTGAAGTTCCCTAAGAGCCACATCTACACTGAACATTCTGCAAGGCTGATTGATGGGCTAGGACCTCCATGACCACGGAGAGGTTGGGATATTGCACACCAGACTTTCTCAGTCCCATTAAGAGCTATTCACTACCCACCTTTGTGTGTGACCTGATATCCCTGTGATGTAAGGCCTTCCAGAATATACAAACAGATCCCTGGATTCTGCCAAGAATGCCAACAGGTGACATCTATCTCCTACTGAAAGGATGTCCTCCTGCTTTGCTGAGGTGTGCCCCCCTGATGTTGCCACCAGTATATTTTAATAACATCTTGATTTATGAGTTTGTTCTGTTACTCTAAAAACTTCATAAAACAGAAAATTGAAATAAAAAAATACTTATAAAACTGTCACCGTATTGGAACATGGAATTTGGATAGCCTGGGCATGTGTTTCTGAGCCACAGTTGCTCATATTTGACTCAAAAAAAAAAAAAAAAAAAAAACCCTCACTGTCTCCTTGAGGTGAGAGCTGTGTCTTTCCATTTTTAGCTGTGGACCACACAGTGATTGCCTCATGAGGCAAGCAGTCTCCTGGGATGCCACCTCATCTAACTACTATTTATTTCTGTGCTTTCCAGCGATTTCCATAGCTTCTGTGGCAGCCAGAAAAAGTGAAAGATGGAGGAGGTAAACCCAGACAGGAAAGCAAGCAAGACAACACCAGGAGACCTTAGCTGGACTGTTCTTGGAGCTAAGCTAATGTACTCTCCTTCCAAGACAATTCCCACCTCCCCATTTCCAGAAGAGAACATGGAGACAGTAGTAATCCAACAATTGACCTTGGACTAATTAAATCAATAGTCCCTGCAAATTACATTTTTAAATGAAAGTGTTTTTAAGACCTTAAAAAAAAAAAACTAGGATTCATACCTATGGGAGATAGCATTTGAGATAAATTAGCTAGGAGAAATAAAGTGAAATTATCTTCAATTGTCTAAAATGTCAGTTACCACCTGGAAATACTATCTAAGTGTGTAGGGCCTCCTCTCTGTTCCACTGAACACTCTTTCTGGGTGACCAGCACCAACCATGAGAGAATCCATGTAGAAATCAAGAAGAAAATTTCGGCTTTTGGTCCTAAATATGTATTTCAGAAATGATTGCAAGAGCAAGCTCAGGAGTATCCCTTTGCCACAAAAGGGAAGAAAACACAATAACTGTTCCATTGGTTCTGGGCCAAGGATCAGCATCCTTCAATGAGTTCACCTTGAGCAAGATCCTTTCCCTTTCTGAGCTGTAATTTGTGTGTGCTCGTGAGTGTGTATGTGTACATGTGTGTACAATAGTAACAACATAGGAACCTACTGTGCTGTTTACTTTTTGTCAACTTGACCAACTGGAGTCATTTGGGAAAGGGGAAAACTAAATAAGGAATTGCCCACATCCGATCATGGGCAAGTCTGAGGTTCAATTTCTTGATTAATGACTGACCTGAGAGAACTTTCACCAGATCCAGCAGGTGCCGCAATCTGGGCCCTCTCCACCAGCATACCTGTGAGGAATAAACTTCTATTTCTGTAAATTGCCCTGTCTTATTTCTAATAACAGCCCAGCTGTCCCTGGGGTCTGTGTCTGTGTGAACTGTGTTAACTGTGTTAACTACGCCCCTTGCTATTAGCTGTCACTGAATCCTGTGTGTAAGATCCTACTTCCCATGATGCATTTTAATTGTTATTTAAGAGGACTTCAAAGAGTCAAGATAAGGGAGGAATAAAGATTCTTCCAAAATCTTTGTGCTTTCTGCCAGTTCAGTCATTCTGGACCCTACAATACTCACAGGTCTGGCGAGAAGCGCCTGAATATTTTAGATGACCATCTTTTAAACAGCCACTGCTTCGCTGTATTTGCAGAAAGCTAGTACTATGACTGGTAAAAACAGCAAACAAGGACACTGCAGTCTGAAAGACAACATTGACCCACCCACACTGGGAGTTCAGTTCCTTCTGTGTCTCTATTTCTCCTGCAGATACAGGGGTCACTTACAAAGCACATTGCACTTGGAGCTGTTACTTTGTTCTCCCAAAGTTTCCTTCAGGGTCTGGCTTCCAGTGGCTTAAGAATGTCGATTTATTTATTTCATTTCCATCCATCTTCTTGATTTTTCTTTTGATTCAACCTACAAATTTTCTTGGAACACCTGGCCCAGGGTCACATGGCCCTGGTGGAGAGTTCCTGTCTCAACCACTGCTACCTTGTATCATATATAAAGTCCTAGCCATTTAATCATCCCTTTTTGGGAAAGTTTGGCTGGTGTATAAATCAAAGCAGCTTCACAGCAAAAGTCAGGGACAGACCTCTTCCTGGGAGACTTCACTTTGCAGCTACATCGCTGCCTCAGTAATAAATGAGATCACCTAGGTGTCTTTTACCGTGATGAGAAATTCAAAATTTCTCAGGGAAAAGTGGCCCTGCAGGCAGAGAAATCTTAGTTCATCTTATGGGATCCTACTCTATCATAAATTTATCCTGGTTAACCCAAGAAGCCTGTGATTTTTGATTTGTATGACCAAACATCTTAAATTTCACTGCTAACTACAGGTCCCTAAATCTGTTTTTGCTTTCAAGAACCAAAATTCTGGAAGGTCCAGCCAGACTGTGCGACTTATTTTATTTTATTTTTCTTAGCTTTGTAGTTATCCACTAGGGCTGTGGAGTGGATGTTTCACCTCTGACCTCTCTGTTTGTTTGGATACAGGGATATGATTATGTACAACTTATACCGTGTTTATCCTCAGCATCTGGACAGGTTAGTTCTGGGTGGGGTCAGGGCAGTAAGAGCTAAGAAAGCAAGGTGGATGGCCAGGGGGTGAACTTGGGGCCTTCAGGAGACCATTAATACTTGGAGATAAATATGATTTCCAGAAACGCACACAGCAAACTTCCGATGTATGTTACTCCTGACATCAAGAGGCCATGTTTATTTGCCTTGAACATGGAAGGAACTACTTTGTTCCTCCCAGACTGTTCCATGAATAGACTCCTGAAGTATGGCTAAGTGACTTCCAGAGCTACATTAGTCCAGTCGTTACTGTAACAAATTACCCAGAGTCTCTACTTTACTTTACAGACAAGGACCTCATCCAACTCAAGGATCTGAAGATAGCAACATCAGCTCAGTCTGGTATGGATGCCATGGCAGGAGTGCATGCCAGAAGGAGCAAGGGAGAGATGTGGGCTTTTCTAGCAACCCTGGAACTCAGGAGTCCCATGAGGGTACCTTAACCATCTCCACCTTCCATACAGGGTTGAAGCTTTCAATACTCAAACCTCTGGGATGCTCAAAGCATATACAAACTCTAAGGACTGTGTTTTCTCTTTCTCAAACACAATACATGGAGGGTTCTAGAAAGCCAGATGCCACACTGCCTCAAAGGCCCAGGAAGTGAATTCCAGGGAAGAGTCCCAGATGAGGTTTGAGAAACATCCAGCACCAATCACCAAAGTAAGTGACTGAGAAAATGTGAGAGTTTGCACTTCCAGACTGGCTCTCTCTTGCAAGTCAGGGACATCTCTGAATTTGACAGAGAAGCATTCCTTGATTTACACACATCTGCTGTTGAGAAGGAGCAGGAGTGGAATGGAGAAGGAAACAGTGTGGGTGGCATAGAAGTGGGGCAGGAATGGGAAAGAAGAAGAAGCAGTGGAGGAGGAGACAAAGTAGGCACAGGAGCACTGCACACAAAGGCTGGAGCCATGGTTCTTGTCAGTATTGTCTGACAATGACCTTTCTTAAACACCTCCATGGGGAAAACAAAAACAAAAACAAACAAAAAAACATGCCAGTGTGCCCTCCACACAGGTTGTCACATTAGCCAATATTGCCACACAATTAGAGAGGTAGTGCCAGACTCAGTGGGCTCTTGCCTGCTTATATACTGGCTCTCACCTGAGTGGCTAAAGTCAGGGATCCACCATTGTTTCTGTTCCTCCTGGCTGGGCTTTTGCTTCCTGCCCTAGAAGATGAATTAACAACAGCATGGATCCTGAGGACTTACTCTGGGCACTATGGGAAAGGAGACAGTGGGCAGTGTCTATTCATCAGGACACTGAGGTCCATGCACTATTATCACCACATGCTAGAGCTGGTGGGGTTGATGGACACAGACTGGGAGTCTGCAAGACCTTGGGAAGCTAGGTTTGAATGTTGTAAGTGGCTAATTTGCCCAAAATATTTCATATTTTACTTTTAAAAAATAGTCTGTCTGTGGCTGGGAGGCATGTCAGCAAGTGCCAGGCATGGTGACAGGCACAGGAAGCTGAGGGCTCACATCTACAATTACAGACAGGAAGCAGAAAGCAAACAGGAAGTGAAGTGAGGGTATGAAACCCCAGGGTCCACTCCCAGTGACATAGTCCTTCAGCAAGTCCACATTTCTCAAAAGACAAAAGCATCACCTCGGGGGCCATATATTCAAATATGTGAGCCTCCAGGGAGACATTTCTCATCAGAACCACCAGCTCCATAGTCATGGTAACAGCCGTATGACTGTATAGCCAGCAGCTGGTTTCTGTCTGTCTTGTACTGGTTCTGTTTTCCAATATTGACTCCTGTTTCTGATCCCTGAGAAACAGTATAATCTTTGTGAATACAGGTATACAGGCTGTTTGTTGTTGTTTGAGGCAGGGTCTCACTCTGTAGCTCTGTCTGGAACTCCCTAGCTATACCAGACTACTGTCAAACTCTTAGATCTGTCTGCCACAGTTCCTGAGTTCTGGCATAAAAGGTGTGTGCCACTATTCCCAGCTCTATGTACCATTTTATTCTACGTATAGAGCATTCTTTTCTTTCTTAATAATTACAAATTTTAATTAAAATATACCATTTTCCTTCTTTCCTTTCCTTCCTCCAGCCGCTCCTAAGTTCTCTTGCTCCAACCCTTTCACTGTCATTCAAATTCATTACCTGTATTATTATTATTATATAAACACATAGACATATATGTATAACCTGCTGAGTCCATTTAGCACTGCGTTTATGTACAAGATTTTAGGGCTGAACACACAGTATCTGTAATCAGTCAGGGTCTCATCCTTGGGAAAGTCTAATTGTTTCTCCCTCAGCAGTGCTCTCCCTCAGCAGCAGTTGGCTGATGTCTAGGGTAGAGCGCCGTGGCCTTCCACTTCGGCATGTGTATTGGTTTTGTTGGTTTTGTTTCAGTACCATGGGTGAAAAGCTTTCCCTGTCGTACCTAGGAGATTGCTTTGTAGTCTCAAAGCAGACCTCCTGGACCCTAACAATCTTTCTATCCTGTCTTCTCTCATGTTCCCTGAGCCTTAGGTATATTTGTTGCAGCTGGGCACCTCATGACCTGATATTCATTGTATTTTGACTAGTTGTGGTTTTCTGTGGTGGTCTCTGTCTCCTACAAAGACAACCTTCTGAGAGAGGACTGATGTCTTAGGGTTTCTGTTGCTGTGATGAAACACCATGATCAAAAAAGCAAGTTGGGAAGGAAAAGGGTTTATTCAGCTTACACTTCCACAGCACTGTTTGTTCATCACCAAAGGAAGTCAGGACAGGAACTCAAGTTGGGCAGGAGCCTGGAGGCAGGAGCTGATGCAGAGCCATGGAGGGACTCTGCTTACTGGCTTGCTTCCCCTGGCTTGCTCAGCCTGCTTTCCTACAGAATCCAGGCCTACCAATGCAGAGATGGCACCACCCATAATGGGCTGGGCCCTCCCCCACTGATCACTAATTGATAAAATGCCTTACAGCTGGGTCTCATGGAAGCCTTTTCTCCATTAAGATTCTCTTCTTTCAGGTAGCTGTAGCTTGTTTATCAAATTGGCATGAGAGTAGCCATCACAGACGAGATTTACACTTACCTATGGGGATAAGAAAAAATGCTTCCATTGCTGTTGGGAGGTGTGCTGGTCTAATAAAGCAGTGTTAGTAGGCTCTCCTCTAGATCCATGACCTCTCTGGCCCCAGCAGGCAGGCTAGGTGGTCAGTACCAGGCTGTTGAGAAAGCCTTAGGTCCGATTGGTTACCAGCAAGTCTGAGAACTACTATTTAGGACTGTCTTGAAGGGCCGGTCATTATTGTGGTTCATCGCATTTTCACAGTCAGGTAGGACTACTAATTGCTAGCCTCCTTTGGCAGCTTGCATTGCACCTTCTTAAACTATGAAAGCTAGTTCTCAGAGAGGAGGCTTTCTCTGAGCATTCTTTATTTAAAGATAATTAGGGTTTAATTTGGGATTCTCGAGCAGTAACAGTGTTGTGATTATATACAGTCTATAGCTTACCTCACCCTGAGCAGCATATAAAAGGCCTTCTCCGCATTAATATTAATTTTCTGAGTTGATGCACAGTTAAAGACACTTTGGTTTTGCAAAATGTTAGATTGACATTGTGGCCAGATATTATTGGGTTGTCCTTTGTGTCATGGAGACTCTGTGCACCACAGAGTTAAAGTGACCATACAGGCTTTATTTTCCAGCATGAAGTGTTAGTGGTGTGCTCTGCTGCCTTGACAACACTACAGACAAAGTGGTTCAAACAAGAGGCATGTAGTGTTCATAGTTTTGGAGGCTATAGGTTCAAGGCTAGGGTGGTACTATCTGGGACATCTCCCAGCGAGGGCCCTTTTCCTGGCCCTTCCATGCTGCCTTCTTCTTGGCATCTTACCCTTGCTAACCTGTGTAAAGAAGAAGGGAGGGAGAGAGGCAGGTGGTAGGAGAGAGCAAGAGAGGAAAGAAAGAAAAAGGGAGGACAGGTTTGTGGGTTTAGGGCCTTAATGCATGGACTATGGGGGACCCCCAGTTAAGTTCAGAATAAAGGACTTTTTGCCAGAAGGCCTGGTCCATTTTCATTTATTTTTGTATTTTACATAAATATAAGATGTAGAACTTTATTGCTTTGGGAGAATACAGTGCATTGTTTTAGTTTTTCTGCTGTTTGGTGATTTTTATCCTATTTTATGGTAGTTAATGTTTTTTTTTAATTTTTAATATTTTTATTACATATTTTCCTCAGTTACATTTCCAATGCTATCCCAAAAGTCCCCCATAGTGCCCCCCACTTCCCTACCCACCCATTCCCATTCTTATGGCCCTGGCATTCCCCTATATTGGGGCATATAAAGTTTGCAAGTCCAATGGGCTTCTCTTTTCATTGATGTCCGACTAGGCCATCTTTCGATACATATGCAGCTAGAGACAAGAGCTCCGGGGTTCTGGTTAGTACATCATGTTGTTCCAACAATAGGGTTGCAGATCCCTTTAGCTCCTTGGGTACTTTCTCTAGCTTCTCCATTGGGAGCCCTGTGATACATCCAATAGCTGACTGTGAACATTCACTCCTGTGTTTGCTAGGCCCCGGCATCTTCTCACAAGAGACAGCTATATTTGGGTCCTTTCAGCAAAATCTTGCTAGTGTATGCAATGGTGTCAGCGTTTAGAAGCTGCTTATGGGATAGATCCCAGGATACGGCAGTCTCTAAATGGTCCATCCTTTCATCACAGCTACGAACTTTGTCTCTGTAACTCCTTCCCTGGGTGTTTTGTTCCCAATTCTAAGAAGGGGCACAGTGTCCACACTTTGGTCTTCATTCTTCTTGAGTTTCATGTGTTTAGCAAATTGTATCTTATATCTTGGGTATCCTAAGTTTTGGGCTAATATCCACATATCAGTGAATACATATTGTGTGAATTCTTTTGTGATTGTGTTACTTCACTCAAGATGATGCCCTCCAGGTCCATCCATTTGGCTAGGAATTTCATAAATTCATTCTTTTTAATAGCTGAATAGTACTCCATTGTGTAAATGTACCATAATTTCTGTATCCATTCCTCTGTTGAGGGACATCTGGGTTCTTTCCAGCTTCTTGCTATTATAAATAGGGCTGCTATGAACATAGTGGAGCATGTGTCCTTTTTACCGGTTGGGACATCTTCTGGATATATGCCCAGGAGAGGTATTGCTGGATCCTCCCGTAGTACTATGTCCAATTTTCTGAGGAACCGCCAGACTGATTTCCAGAGTGGTTGTACAAGCTTGCAATCCCACCAACAATGGAGGAGTGTTCCTCTTTCTCCACATCCTCGCCAGCATCTGCTGTCACCTGAATTTTTGATCTTAGCCATTCTGACTGGTGTGAGGTGGAATCTCAGGGTTGTTTTGATTTGCATTTCCCTGATGATTAAGGATGTTGAACATTTTTTCAGGTGCTTCTCTGCCATTCCGTATTCCTCAGGTGAGAATTCTTTGTTCAGTTCTGAGCCCCATTTTTTAATGGGGTTATTTGACTTTCTGGAGTCCACCTTCTTGAGTTCTTTATATATATTGGATATTAGTCCCTTATCTGATTTAGGATAGGTGAAGATCCTTTCCCAATCTGTTGGTGTTTTTTTTTTTTGTCTTATTGATGGTGTCTTTAGCCTTGCAGAAGCTTTCCAGTTTCATGAGGTCCCACTTGTCAATTCTCGATCTTACAGCACAAGCCATTACTGTTCTATTCAGGAATTTTTCCCCTGTGCCCATATCTTCAAGGCTTTTCCCCACTTTCTCCTCTATAAGTTTCAGTGTCTCTGGTTTTATGTGAAGTTCCTTGATCCACTTAGACTTGACCTTAGTACAAGGAGATAGGAATGGATTGATTCGCATTCTTCTACATGTTAACAACCAGTTGTGCCAGCACCATTTGTTGAAAATGCTGTCTTTCTTCCACTGGATGTTTTTAGCTCCCTTGTCGAAGATCAAGTGACCGTAGGTGTGTGGGTTCATTTCTGGTTCTTCAATTCTATTCCATTGGTCTATTTGTCTGTCACTATACCAGTACCATGCAGTTTTTATCACAATTGCTCTGTAGTAAAGCTTTAGGTCCGGCGTGGTGATTCCACCAGAGGTGCTTTTATCCTTGAGAAGAGTTTTTGCTATCCTAGGTTTTTTGTTATTCCAGATGAATTTGCAGATTGCACTTTCTAATTCGTTGAAGAATTGATTTGGAATTTTGATGGGGATTGCATTGAATCTGTAGATTGCTTTTGGCAAGATAGCCATTTTTACAATGTTGATCCTGCCAATCCATGAGCATGGGAGATCTTTCCATCTTCTGAGATCTTCTATAATTTCTTTCTTCAGAGACTTGAAGTTTTTATTATACAGATCTTTCACTTCCTTAGTTAGAGTCACGCCAAGATATTTTATATTATTTGTGACTATTGAGAAGGGTGTTGTTTCCCTAATTTCTTTCTCGGCCTGTTTATTCTTTGTGTAGAGAAAGGCCATTGATTTGTTTGAGTTAATTTTATATCCAGCTACTTCATCGAAGCTGTTTATCAGGCTTAGGAGTTCTCTGGTGGAATTTTTAGGGTCACTTATATATACTATCATATCATCTGCAAAAAGTGATATTTTGACTTCATCTTTTCCAATTTGTATCCCTTTGATCTCCTTTTGTTGTCGAATTGCTCTGGCTAGGACTTCAAGTACAATGTTGAATAGGTATGGAGAAAGTGGACAGCCTTGTCTAGTCCCTGATTTTAGAGGGATTGCTTCAAGCTTCTCACCATTTACTTTGATGTTGGCTACTGGTTTGCTGTAAATTGCTTTTATCATGTTTAGGTATGGGCCTTGAATTCCTGATCTTTCCAAGACTTTTATCATGAATGGGTGTTGGATCTTGTCAAATGCTTTTTCCGCATCTAACGAGATGACCATGTGGTTTTTGTCTTTGAGTTTGTTTATATACTGGATTACGTTGATGGATTTCCGTATATTGAACCATCCCTGCATCCCTGGGATGAAACCTACTTGGTCAGGATGGATGATTGTTTTGATGTGTTCTTGGATTCGGTTAGCAAGAACTTTATTGAGGATTTTTGCATCAATATTCATAAGGGATATTGGTCTGAAGTTTTCTATCTTTGTTGGGTCTTTTTGTGGTTTAGGTATCAGAGTAATTGTGGCTTCATAGAATGAGTTGGGTAGAGTACCTTCTGTTTCTATTTTGTGGAATAGTTTGTGAAGAACTGGGATTAGATCTTCTTTGAAGGTCTGATAGAACTCTGCACTAAACCCATCTGGTCCTGGGCTTTTTTTAGTTGGGAGACTATTAATGACTGCTTCTATTTCTTTGGGGGATATAGGGCTGTTTAGATCATTAACCTGATCTTGATTCAACTTTGGTACCTGGTATCTGTCTAGGAACTTCTCCATTTCATCCAGGTTCTCCAGTTTTGTTGAGTATAGCCTTTGGTAGAAGGATCTGATGGTGTTTTAGATGTCTTCAGGATCTGTTGTTATGTCTCCTTTTTCATTTCTGATTTTGTTAATTAGGATGCTTTCCCTGTGCCCTCTAGTGAGTCTGGCTAAGGGTTTATCTATCTTGTTGATTTTCTCAAAGAACCAGCTCCTTGATTGGTTGATTCTTTGAATAGTTCTTCTTGTTTCCACTTGGTTGATTTCGCCCCTGAGTTTGATTATTTCCTGCAGTCTACTCCTCTTGGGTGAATTTGCTTCCTTTTGTTCTAGTGCTTTTAGGTATGTTGTCAAGCTGCTAATGTGTGCTCTCTCTAGTTTCCTTTTGGAGGCACTCAGAGCTATGAGTTTTCCTCTTAGAAATGCTTTCATTGCATCCCATAAGTTTGTGTATGTTGTGGCTTCATTTTCATTGAACTCTAAAAAGTCCTTAATTTCTTTCTTTATTCCTTCCTTGACCAAGGTATCATTGAGGAGAGTGTTGTTCAGTTTCCACGTGAAGGTTGGCTTTCTATTATTCATTTTGTTATTGAAGATCAGCCTTAGTCCATGGTGATCTGATAGGATGCATAGGACAATTTCAATATTTTTGTATCTGTTGAGGCCTGTTTTGTGACCTATTATGTGGTCAATTTTGGAGAAAGTACCATGAGGTGCTGAGAAGAAGGTATATCCTTTTGTTTTAGGATAGAATGTTCTGTAGATATCTGCCAGATCCATTTGATTCATAATTTCTCTTAGTTTCTCTGTGTCCCTGTTTAGTTTCTGTTTCCATGATCTGTCCATTGGTGAAAGTGGTGTGTTGAAGTCTCCCACTATTATTGTATGAGGTGCAATGTGTGCTTTGAGATTTACTAAAGTTTCTTTAATGAATGTGGCTGCCTTTGTATTTGGAGCATAGATATTCAGGATTGATAGTTCCTCTTGGAGGATTTTACCTTTGCTGAGTATGAAGTGTCCCTCCCTGTCTTTTTTAATGACTTTGGGTTGGAAGTCAATCTTATCAGATATTAGAATGGCTACTCCAGCTTGTTTCTTCCTACCATTTGCTTGGAAAATTGTTTTCCAGCCTTTCATTCTGAGGTAGTGTCTATCTTTTTCTCTGAGATGAGTTTCCTGTAAGCAGCAAAATGTTGGGTCTTGTTTGTGTAGCCAGTTTGTTAGTCTATGTCTTTTTATCGGGGAGTTGAGTCCATTGATATTAAGAGATATTAAGGAAAAGTAATTGTTGTTTCCTGTTATTTTTGTTGTTAAAGTTGGCATTTTTTTCTTGTGGCTGTCTTCTTTTAGGTTTGTTGAGGGATTACATTCTTGTTGTTTCTAGGGCGTGGTTCCTGTACTTGTATTGGTTTTGTTCTGTTATTATCCTTTGAAGGGCTGGATTTGTGGAGAGATAATGTGTGAATTTGGTTTTGTCGTGGAATACTTTGGTTTCTCCATCTATGTTAATTGAGAGTTTGGCTGGGTATAGTAGCCTGGGCTGGAATTTGTGTTCTTTTAGTGTCTGTATAACATCCGTCCAGGATCTTCTGGCTTTCATAGTCTCTGGTGAAAAATCTGGTGTAATTCTGATAGGCTTGCCTTTATATGTTACTTGGCCTTTTTCTCTTACTGCTTTTAGTATTCTATCTTTATTTAGAGCATTTGTTGTTCTGATTATTATGTGTCGGGAGGTATTTCTTTTCTGGTCCAGTCTATTTGGAGTTCTGTAGGCTTCTTGTATGTTCATGGGCATCTCTTTCTTTAGATTTGGGAAGTTTTCTTCTATAATTTTGTTGAAGATGTTTGCTGGTCCTTTGAGTTGAAAATCTTCATTCTCATCCACTCCTATTATCCGTAGGTTTGGTCTTCTCATTGTGTCCTGTATTTCTTGGATGTTTTGAGTTAGGATCTTTTTGCATTTTACATTTTCCTTGATTGTTGTGCCGATGTTCTCTATGGAATCTTCTGCACCTGAGATTCTCTCTTCCATCTCTTGTATTCTGTTGCTGATGCTCGTATCTATGGTTCCAGATTTCTTTCCTAGGGTTTCTATCTCCAGTGTTGCCTCATTTTGTGTTTTCTTTATTGTGTCTACTTCCCTTTTTAGGTCTAGTATGGTTTTGTTCATTTCCATCATCTGTTTGGATGTGTTTTCCTGTTTTTCATTAAGGACTTCTACCTGTTTGATTAGGTTATCCTGTTTTTCTTTAAGGATTTGAAACTCTTTAGCAGTGTTCTCCTGCAATTCTTTAAGGGATTTTTGTGCTTCCTCTATACTGTGTTCTACCTGTTTACCAGTGTTCCTTTGTATTTCTTTAAGTGTGTTATTAAAGTCCTTCTTGAAGTCCTCTACCATCATCATGAGATATGCTTTTAGATCCGTGTCTAGCTTTTCCGGTGTGTTGGGGTGCCCTGGACTGGGCGAAGTGGGAGTGCTGGGTTCTGATGATGGTGAGTGTTCTTGGTTTCTGTTAGTAAGATTATTACGTTTACCTTTCGCCATCTGGTAATCTCTGGGGTTAGTTGTTGTCGTTGTCACTGTTTAAAGATTGGAGCAGAAGCTGTGTTCCACTCACCAGCAGTCTCAAAATCCTGTGGCGGGGGACGTGGGTAGCTGGCGGTACCCCGGTGCTGGTATAGCCGGCAGAGGCCTGTGGTCCTACTCAGGCCGGTTTTCTGCTTCCCTAACTAATGCATTCTCAGGTCCCACGCGCAATTGGATTGGAGCAGAAGCTGTGTTCCACTCACCAGAAGTCTTAAGATCCTGTGGCGGGGGGCTGGTGAGATGGCTCAGTGGGTAAGAGCACCCGACTGTTCTTCCGAAGGTCCAGAGTTCAAATCCCAGCAACCTCATGGTGGCTCACAACCATCCGTAATGAGATCTGGCGCCCTCTTCTGGAGTGTCTGAAGATAGCTACAGTGAACTTACATATAATAAATAAATAAATCTTAAAAAAAAAAAAAAAAAGATCCTGTGGCGGGGGTCGTGGGTAGCTGGCGGGTGTCAGCCGACCCTGCGCTCTAGCTACCCCGGTGCTGGTCCGGCCGGAATGAGGCCTGTGGCCCTACTCAGGCCGGTTTCTGCTTCCCTAACTAATGCAGTCTCAGGTCCCACGCGCAATTGGTTTGGAGCAGAAGCTGTGTTCCGCTCACCAGAAGTCTTAAGATCCTGTGGCTGGTGTTGTGGGTAGCTGGCGAGTCGGTAGTTACTGTTTTTAAAAGGCTTCACGACTTGCTGAGAATCTTTCAAGAGTCTCATCTGCTTTTTTCTATGTCATGCTATGTTCACAACCACTATCCCTTACTTCTCAAAATGATGCAACCAGAAGCTTTTGAAGTTTGGAATACTTGAACATACATAATGAGATCCCATGGGCTTAGGACTGAGGTCTAAATGCTAAATGTACTGGGGCTTCACAAGGATCTGTACATACAACCCGAGGATGATTTTATACTGTGCTTTTAGTGTACATGTGTACTGACTGACACCTGTCATGTAAGATCACTGTGACATCAGCTTGGTGCCCAGAATTTTAGGTTTGGAGTATTGTAGGCTGCTTTCCGTCTGTCTGTCTGTCTGTCTGTCTGTCCGTGTGTGTGTGTGTGTGTGTGTGTTTTCCATTTGTGTTTCATTTACTTTTCTCTTTGTTTTAGTATTTTTACATAATATTGAATGTTAGCATTTGCTTTCAGTGCATGTGTGAGTGTGGGCTTGGTATGCCCAGGGCGTCCCTGCCTGGGGAACATTGCGGCCATCCTGGAGTGTGGTGGGCAGAACCTGCCACTGCTGCTGTGAGTGACAGGTGAGAGAAAGCTTCTGCCTGACCATTGCCTCTTTTTTGGAGCGCTCAGCTGTCTCTGGTCCAGGCACAGGACCTAGCGTCATGAGTCTTCACTCTTGGCTGTATTCTGTTGCCTTTGGTGTCATGCACCAGGGTTCTTTGTTTCAGGGTGGTTTGGTGTAATGTAGGTGATGAACGAGCTCTTCCTTGTCTTTGACTTGTTGAACTTTGAACTTTGGGCAAGTCATGAGAGCAGAAGTCCCATACTGCCTTCACTGTACCTTGTCAAAGCTTTGAAGACCCACAGTAGGCGCCCTTAACTAGTCACCTACAGTGAGGCCCCTCTTGGCAACTATGGAGTTCTAGAATACTCTGGCCAATGTATCTGTAGGTTAGCCTTTTTATAACTCTGATGTAATTAATGTTTTCTTACAGACAGAACCTCCACTGAACACACCAGAAAACAGAGAGTTCCTTGCAGAAATCATGTTTGAATCATTTAATGTACCAGGAACCTACATTGCAATACAGGTAATTAAAAAAAAAAAAAACCCACATTGTTATCTTTGTGATTCTGTTGTGTAAGAAGCAGTAATTCCAAGGTCATTTGTGCTCAGTCTGGCTGGACACTCATAATTACCACTGAAGTGAGATTGGTCTGGATCTACACTTTTCCTATGCAGAGTCTCATGTGTTTTTATTTGGGTTACAAGTTAGAGATGTAGAGGACTGACTTCCTTCCTTCCTTCCTACCTTCTTTCCTTTTTTAAAAAAAATTCTCATGCTTACTTTGCCTCACTGTTAAGATAAAACAAAACAAACCTAACAACGGCGAAAGTGAAAAGAACAGACATCTTAAAATCCATTGGAAAACAAGGTAACCTGGGAAGGATGTCTCAAGCCTCATACTACCACATGGGGGGATAAGGCGAGAGGTCAACCTGGGATAGATTTGTGTTCTGAGGCAAGTCTGAGTTGCAGAGTGAGATCCTGTCTCAAGAACACAATAAACAAACAAACAAACAAACAAACACCAAGCCAAAACAAAGTCAATGCCTCTAGAGAACCCTAGGATTTGACTGCGTTAGTTCTGTGCACTCTGGCTTCGGAGAGACCCTGAGCTCCCAGGGGCTTCAGGGCTCATCTTGAAGCTTTTTCTTGGCTTACAGTCTCATTGTTGCTTTAGTGGTTGTATACAAAGAAGTTGGTTGGAGTTTTGAGGAGTAACTGAAATGCATCTCCTTCCAAGATTCCTGCCTAATATTACTTTCTTCTAAGAGAGAAGAGTCCCAGGGGAGATGCAGTTTGGAGGTGCTGTACTGTTGTCCCCTCATGATCAGTCATAGTGCCTCTTGACACAGCAAAGGCTCCAACCATTCTTACAGGGGAAATCTAGAATCATTATTTTTTCTCTTGGTCTTTTTTGAGATACGGTTTCTCTGTGTAACCATGACTGACCTGGAACTCACTCGATAGACCAAGTTGGCCTCAAACTCACAGAGATCAGCCTACCTCTGCTGGCATTAAAGGCATGAGCCACACTGCCCAGCTGAGACCTATTCATTCTCTTCTCTCCCAGGATACATATAATGTATAGAATAGGAAGGTACTCAGGAACACCGAACTTACTATTATTATTTGAACTATAACCTACAGTTGCCTCAAAGTCAGGATGATCCCCCTGTCTCACCCTCTTTGAGTATGTGATGGCAAGTGTGTTCCACAATGTCCCACAATAACTATTAGTTCTTAAGATGATCCACATACCATACTTAGAGTCTCCATGACATGAAGGACAGCCAAATAATTTGGTATCTGGCCACAATGTCAATCTAACATTTTGCGAAACCAAAATATCTTTAACTGTATATCAACTCAGAACATTGATGTTAATGCTGAGAAGGCCTTTTATATGCTGCTCAGGGTGAGGCGAGTGTTGCACTGCTAACAGTCATGTTTTTTAAAAGTGAATTCCTATGTTCTGCCTTGGCCTGACATTCGCTAGACAGTTCCTTGCTGTGGGTGTCCTGTGCATGGCAGAGTGTGGGGCAGCAGCCCCCTTGCCCCCCACATACACACACAGCCTCCTCACCTCTGACAAACTGTGACTGTGGGCAATGGCAGCAGACATGGCCAGCTGCTCTGTGAGGAGAGAGTTGCCTTTGGCTGAGAACTGCTGTCTTGCATCTGTCAGATGAGACTTTCTGGGTGGGGGCGGCCCTCATCATCCATGAGAGAAGAGCTCCATGTGGGCTGGTAGAGTGCTTGCCCAGCATAAACCCTGGGGTTGATCCCAAGCCCGGAAAAAACTGTGTATGGTGACGCACATCTGAATTCCTAATACTCTGGAGTTGGAGGCAGGAAGATCAGGAGTTAGGCCATTCTTGGCTGCACAGTGAGCCTGGGTTTCATGAGACCTTGCCTTGAACCACAAACTCCCGAACGAACAAACAAACAAGCAAAGAAAAGCCCCAGCTCCATGTGTCTTACCTTGTAGTGTTTGTGGCTGCGCTTGGACCACCAGCAGATTAAAAGTTAAACCTCATGATTTAGCAGTGGGATTCCACTTCATTGATTTTGTTTGTAAAGCTTTATAGGTTCTTGTTGAAAACTTGACTCCTTCATTTGAAGTGAAAACTGGCATGCAGGTTAGCTGAGTGAGAATTGTAATGTAGGAGATGTGGGGTCGGGAAAGGGAAGTTTCTCAGATTTATTAAGTAAGAAAGAGTTCACTGCAGGATCTGAGACCAGCTGAGCAGTGGCTTTTGATCTTCCTGGTTGTGATGCCTCTCTTCAGTGGCTGATCAATGTCTCTCTTTCTAGGCAGTGCTGGCTCTGGCAGCCTCTTGGACATCCCGGCAAGTTGGTGAACGCACACTAACGGGGATAGTTATAGACAGTGGAGACGGTGTCACCCACGTTATCCCAGTGGTAAGCACGGGGTTCTTATTTTACTCTCTGAGGTTTAAGCTGACCTGGGGTAAGAGAAGAAATGAAAAGGCAAATCAAAACGCAGCCTACTCAAGTAACATGCCAGCTTTTACGTGGTGTAGTAGAAACAGCTATGGGACCAACCGACTTCTTCCTTCCTTCCTTCCTTCCTTCCTTCCTTCCTTCCTTCCTTCCTTCCTTCCTCCCTCCCTCCCTCCCTCCCTCCCTCCCTCCCTCCCTCCCTCTCTCTCTCTCTCTTTCTTTCTTTCTTT
This sequence comes from Mus caroli, assembly GCF_978045245.1. Taxonomy (NCBI): domain Eukaryota; kingdom Metazoa; phylum Chordata; class Mammalia; order Rodentia; family Muridae; genus Mus; species Mus caroli. The sequence goes on from NW_028227259.1 coordinate 26,751,970, forward strand.
CCTTCCTTCCTTCCTTCTTTCCTTCTTTCTCTCTTTCACCCTCTCTCTCTCTTTCTTTCTTTCTTTCTTTTTTTCTTTCCTTCCTTCTTTCTCTCTCTCTCTCTTTCACTCTCTCTCTCTTCCTTTCTTTCTCTTTCTCTCTCTCTCTTTTCCCTCCCTCCTTCCCTCCCTCCTTCCCTCCCTCCTTCCCTCCCTCCTTCCCTCCCTCCCTCCCTTTCTTTCTTTCTTTCTTTCTTTCTTTCTTTCTTTCTTTCTTTCTTTCTTTCTTTCTTTCTTTATTTCTTTCTTTCTTTCTTTCCTTCCTTCCTTCCTTTTTTCTTTCTTCTTCTCTTTTTCTCTTTCTTTCTTTCCTTCTTTCTTTCTTTCTCTCTTTCTTCCTCTCTCTCTCTCTCTCTCTCTCTCTCTCTCTCTCTCTCTCTCTCTCTCTCTTTCTCTCTCTCTGTTTATTGTGAGATAGGATTTTCTTATCTGGCTTGAACTGACAGACATCTATCTGCCTCTGCCTCTCAAGTGCTGGGATTCAAAGTATACGTCACCATGCCAGCCTTGGCAATGCGAATTTAGAGTTCAGGAAGGTGAGAAAGAGTTCAAAAAGTGGCTATGTTTGTGCCTTCGTTGGTTTTGCAATATGGAGCAAATTACGTAGTCACATGCTTTTTTTTGGCCAGGATTCTGCTGTATTCCCACGAGTGTCACGTGAGTGTCCTGGCTTGAATGAAAATGGTCCATAGGGAGTGGCACTGTTAGGGGGTGTGGCCTTTTGGAGGAAGTACATCACTGGGAATGGGCTTTGAGGTTTCAGATGCTCAAGCCAGGCCTATTGGGCTATTTATTCCTGCTGCCTGAGGATCCAGATATAGACCTCTCAGCTCCCTCTTCAGCACCATGTCTGCCTGCAGGCCACCATGCTTCCATCATGACAATAATGGACTAAACCTCTGAACTGTAAGCCACCCCAATTCAATGTTTCCCTTTATAAGAGTTTCGATGGCCATGGTGTCTTCACAGTAATAGAATTCCTAAGTAAGACACTCATCATTGGAGCTGCTGCAGTTAGACATCATTCTGATGTCAACGTCGAGGGTCAGTGACAGGCTCTGCTCATCTGGGGCTGAGGAGAACTTGCTCTTGCCTCTGAATGAATTCAAGAGTGACAATCACATTTGATTGCAGGGCTCCTTATGCTATCACCTTTGGGTTTTAAGTCGTTAGGGGAGTCAATGCAGGAGGCTTTCTCATCTTTCCTTTGGTCCAAGGGATGACTTAAAGGAATTATTTAAAAAATCAACAGTGTCAGTAGAAAGTCAGACAGTCATGATCATCCCCCTTCAGGTTTTCTCAGTAGCCATAGTTACGGTGTTAACCACAGTTATTTATGTTACCCATCGTTATAAACACACACATCAATTATATGAAGTTCTGTGGCTTGGTTTTGTTACTTGGAGGGTGTGTGTGTACTGTGTTTGCATGGAGTTGCATGCCATGATCATATGTAGTAGTCATATGAGCTTGTGGGCCTCACTTCTCTCTACCATGTGAGCTCCAGGGATCAAACTCAGGCCGAGCACCCTTATCTGCTAAGCTATTTTACCAGCCCTTAAATAAGTTTAAGTTTTGAAAAAAAAGTTATTTAATGATGTTTGTGTCTCTGTATGGGTTTGTGCACATGAATACAGGTTCCCCCAAGAGGCCAGAGGCATTGAAACCCCTGGAACTGGAGTTATTTTGTCTGCTGTCCGATATCAGCGCTGGCAACGGAGCTTAGTCTGCAGCAAGAGCAGTTCATGACCTTAGTCGCTGAGCCATTTCTCCAGCCTCCTAAATGTAAATTTAAAATGCAAATAAGAGAATTAAAAGATCCAAAACTGAGTGGGGTGGCACAAGCCTGTAATTCCAGCGTTTGAAAGGTGAAGGCAGGAGATTCAGAAGAGAAAGGTCATCCTTGGCTTAATACTGAGCTTAGGGCCAGCCCGGGATACGTGAGACCCGTGTCAACCAGCTTCACAAAATTGAACATCTTTTACCTTCATGTCGTGTGTGTATACACACCAAACAAACAAACAAACAAATAAACAAAACCCAACTTGGCTAAAGCCAAGCAAGACGGGTGAACTTCCTCTCTTGCTGCTTTGTGTCTGCTGAAAGGCTAAAGTCATGAAAGGCTTTATGGTCCCTGTCACCCTGTACCCCTGCCCACGTGTCCTCTTCATGGGAGGAGTGGACCCTTCAGAGCTGTCTCAGAGGCTGGCTCTGTGGGAGTTGCTGGAGGAGGTGCTGCCCCTCTGGCTTTCTCACTGCTGTGCTGCCTTGTAGAGCAGAGGGCCTTTGCTCCCAGTGCTGGAGCCCCAGGTCTGCCTGCACCCCTTCTCCATCATCTCCACACTGTGGGCCAGGGTGAGCAGAGGCCCTTCTATCACTTGTTCCCTTTGCCCAGGGTCAAGGGTCACTCAGAAAGTGTATGGTAGGAAGAAAAGACATTTCACATAGAGCCCAAGTCCAGAGAGAAAGGGTTTTGTAATTTATTACTGTAGATTCTTCTCCCATTTATAAAAATTAATTTGTTACTGATAATCTGGGTAAAGTTAAGAGAACAAAATTACTCATAAATCCATCTAGACAATCACACTATGAACTGCATAGCCTCTCAAGTGTTGGTTAAAATACACATGCACAAGCACAGAGAATATCTTCTGTCTAGTTTGTGTTCTAACAGTATAAATAATACTAAAGTTGTATTTTGCACATTCATTTAATGATACCTTTTCTGTATGGTCAAACATCCTATGAAAAATTGTCACCTAAAATCATGGTGTGTGATCTAAAGTGACATGGTGGTGACTGTCCTGCTGTTGGGTGCGAAGCACACTGAGAAGCCTACTTAATGCTGGCTTTAGGAATTGGTGTATGTGGGTCTCACGGGGTGATTGGGAAGATTCCATGTGTTAGAAGCTAATGTTTAATTGCTTGTACATACCGTTTCTCTAAAAATATTTTACAAATAGTTGTACTTTGCAGAAAGGACCAATGTTTTGTCTAGAAGTTAGGAGCATGGGGGAGGAGCCCAGGAGGACTTGGGGAGGTGATCCTTACAGCTTAGCATAGCTCTGTCTGTGCCTGTACTGATGGATGTAGTAAACACACACACACACACACACACACACACACACACACACACTCACACAGAGTACACACACAGTACACACACACACACACACACACACACACACACATGCGTGTACCCAGTATGGAGCTGTGGTTCATCTTCATGTCCTCTCTTTCCCCCTGGCCCTGTGGCACAGCGACCACAAAGTGCTAGTGTGAGAAACTGACCACCAGTGTCCCCACACCTGAGTCTCTGCAGACAAGCTGCATGGGTGGCCAGGCTTGTGGCTGCAGTGGCAAGTGTGTGCCCACAGAAGGTCAGTGAGGGGACTTTGGGCCCATCACTGCTGTGGGCAGGTGGACTCTAGGCACTCCTGCTAGTGGATGGCAGAGTTATTGTGGACTCCCACAGGCCCCTCACAGACATGCCTTTAGTAGCTCAGAAAGGCATCAGGGAGCATCCAGATCCTAAGATGCACTGGTCTTAGCTAGCACTGACTGGTTAGCTTCTTTGAATCACTTTCAATGTGCTGAACAGAGCCATGTCTTGAATCCTTATATCTGCCCTTAAAGCCCATGTGTGACCAGCTGGGTTTTATTTCATAGACACTGTAAATGCCCTCAGGGTATTTGCTCCACACTAGGGATGGAGGTTAGGATCCCTGACCCAGGGTTGGGATCCAGGCTTTGGGGATCACCGTCCTCTGTGCTTTTCCACAGTTGCTAACTTTGAGTTAGGAGCAGCTTCATCGGTGGTTTAACAGTGCACAGACAAAGCCTGTTCGGCCTACTTAGAGGAAAGCTTCACTGTCAGGTTAGCTCCTCTCTCAGGCAGCAGCACCTTTTACAAATGACCAATTCTGTGTCATTGCCTACATGTTCCTAATGGAAACATTTTGGTTGCTTATGGAGATTCAGGTTATTGGAGTCATTCAGAATTTTAAATATTAATGGAACTTCAGATGCTGTCATTTAAAAAGACCAGAGATACTGAACCTTATAAGTGGGAGCCATTAAATGCTAGTTCAGTGCTCAGAAGGGTGGACATCTGGGAAGGGGAGGGTGGGGACCTGCTGAGTGCACGGGCTCTGGACTGTGGTTAGTGACGTGGCTGTCCTGCCTCCTCTCGTCTTCTCTCCTCTCTTCTCCAGGCAGAAGGTTATGTAATTGGAAGCTGCATCAAACACATCCCAATTGCAGGTAGAGATATTACGTATTTCATTCAACAGCTGCTAAGGGAGAGGGAGGTGGGAATCCCTCCTGAGCAGTCACTGGAAACCGCAAAAGCCATCAAGGTAAAAACAGAAGGGAACCTGGCTGGTTTGGGGGTGAGGGAGATGGTGCTTGGGTGTTCCCCTCAATGTCACTGCCCCTCCTGCTCCCTTCCTGTCCCCCGAGAGTGTGGGCCTTGGTTGTTTTGCCATTGAGTTTCCTGTGCTGGGGACGTGAGACTCAGTGTGCTCTCCTACACAGAGAGCGGCTTCTGAGCTGGTGTTGAGCCACCGGTGTGTGGAGTAGAGCATTGTTTAATTGAAGCCTAATTAAACCAAACCTTCAATTAGCTGCATGCTGCTTCCCCATCTCCCTCCGTGCTTCCATTTAGAATCAGGAGGCGAGTCGCAGCAGTAGCTGTCAGGAATCCTGAGGTGTTTGCGTGCTTTGTGTCCTGAGAGTACACCTCAGAACCCTGCCAGTCTAGATCTCAGGGTCCTTAAACAGAATCCACCTGCCTGTCTCCAGACCTCAGTTACCTGTTACAGCAGTGACAGGAAAATGTGAACTTAGTAACAAAAGAACAAAGTGAAACTTAGTAACAAAAGAACAAAAGGTCATTATTTAGAGGGTCTACTTGACCTCACCCATCTTCCTATTGGTGTGGGCATGGCAGTTACAGACTTTTAAAAGGAATTTTTCTTCCCAGCTAGCAAAACTAAAACATTAAAAAAAAATCAAAATGCAAGAGATTCCTGAGTGTTCAAGGCTGGTTATCATATATCGAGAGGAGGGAGGGTTTTGTTTGAATCTGGAGAAGGGTCTGAGGTGGGGTATGACATGTGACCTCACACAGCTCTGGTTCTGAGCTGCAGCGTAGAGGGGTAACTCTCCTGCTGTTTCCTCTCAGCCAAGCATCTCTGGAGGTTGGTTAAATTCAAAGAGGCAGGGGACAAGATTTCTGAATTTTGGCTGATGCTAGTTGAGAACAATCCTTTTGGGATGGGACAGGTAGAGGGCTGGCTCCTACAGAAAAAAAATGCCACCTGTCCCTTCCTCGTGGGCTTGGGATTCCCAGGACTGGGGAGACTTGAAGTCCTCAAACAAAAGGGAAAAACTGGTCGTTCCATGGTGGGGAGAGATTTGAAAAGATGTCCTCAGACTTCTTTGTAGACTAAAATATTTCCAAGGTTTCCCCTCAGCCTTTGTTTCCTTTTCCTCAGTGGGAGCCATCTCTTGGCAGCCCCAGTGCTCTCGCCTGATTCTGCTCTTATTCTACAGTAGCTGCCAACTGATGTCATGATGTTTGCTTATTTCAGTCACCTAGTGTCTGACTCTGAGCTAGATGGCCTCTGAGAGGGATCTAAGTGTTTCATCGATTGTGTATCTCCAGTGTTGATCAAGTGACTTAGAATACCTAACCAGCAAGGTCAGGGGATCAAGCAGACATTTAACAGGAGGGAGGGCAGATAGCATTCCCTTACGCATGTGTGCACATTCTCTCTCTCTCTCTCTCTCTCTCTCTCTCTCTCTCTCTCTCTCTCTCTCTCTCTCTCTCTCATGCAGTTGGCTTCTGGGCCAAGCTTAGCTTGCTGTTCTTGTGGACAGTAGTGAGGCTGGCACCTGACAGGGAGCCTGAGGGGGCAAGCAAAGCCTGGGTGGAGACAAGGAGCTGATGTTTTATAGATAGATATTCTTTCAGACAATATGGCAACAGAATTAGGGAGAACATGGTAGTGATGTGTAACCATTGCAGAGAAAACAGACTTACTTACTCAAGTGTAGTCATGCTTAAGCTGAAAGACAACAGGACATATGCTTGATGGTTCAATCACACAAGAGTTACAGTGTAGGCAGAGATGAGTTCAGAGGTGTCTGTGAGATGTGGGTTCCTGTGTATTTGTCAGAGGGCAGAGGTGCGGGTACTTATCAATGCTTTGGCCATGTCTTTTTGTGTACATACAGGAGAAGTACTGTTACATTTGCCCGGATATTGTCAGAGAATTTGCTAAGTATGACGTAGATCCTCGGAAGTGGATCAAACAGTACACAGGGATCAATGCCATCAACCGGAAGAAGTTCATTATAGATGTTGGTTATGAAAGGTTCCTGGGACCAGAAATATTCTTTCACCCTGAGGTAAGATGTCTGAGTGTACTGAGTAGTGTATGTGGAGCGATGCTGCCCTCCAGTGTGCAGAAGGAGCAGTTCCCAGTAAAGGGACCCAGTGAGCAAGTTGGTTTCACATGGTGGTTCCCTCTGCAGAGTGGTTGCCTGGTGTGCCTTGCTGTAGGCTTACCCGCTTTAACAGTTAAGGTTGGGGTTATCCTGGGCATGAGGAAGATCTCTGAAGAGCAATAGAAGAAATGGATTTGAAACTGATCTCCAGGCACCTGTAGGAATAAAGCAGTCACTAATCTCAAGGTCTGTGTGCATTGATCCCTGTATGAAAGTAACAGTAAGACGGAGTGTTTTGTGACTGTGCGTGTAAAACCAGTGAATGCCCAGCTGGTGAACTGGCTCATAACTGTCTGCAACTCCAGCTCCAGGGGATATGCTGTCTTCTTCTGGTCTCTGCGGGCACTGCACTCAGATGCTCAAACCCACACCCAGACACACCCACACACATAACAAAGTACATAATTAAAAGTAAAAATGAAGTCTTAACATTTTGTTTGAAAATAGTTTGTGTTACTTGAGAAAGTGTATAATATTTCTTTCCTATTTATATAAAATATAGTTTGCCAACCCAGACTTTATGGAGTCCATCTCGGATGTTGTTGATGACGTCATACAGAGCTGTCCCATAGATGTGCGCCGGCCGCTGTATAAGGTATAAACTTCTTGGGTAAGGTGTTTTGAGTTCCTTCCCACATAAAAGGCCTGTAGTTGTTGGCTATCCATGTAGAAAGTCTTCATCACTGTTTTCCTGCTCCCGGCAGGAAACGAATTCCAGTTGTGTATAACTGAGAGCTTTGACTCAGAGAGGTGATGAGTGGGACGCTGGGAATATGACACAACCAACAGAGGGACTTTTCAAACTCTTTTCTTCCTCCCTTCCCCTCCCTCCTCTGCTTGAGCGCAGACCATGACTTTCCTGTCTCGCCCTCCCTAGCACTGGGGTTTCAAACCCTGTGTCTCCATGCCTGGCGTGAGCTGTCTTTTTGTCTTGACTGTCAAACTGGATTGAGTTACACAGCCTGAGCCATACACACCAATTGAAAGAGGAAGGTTTGCCCTGCTCAGGCTCTCTGGGAACCGCTCTTATTCTTTGCTGGGTATTTACGGTCAGTGCTGAGGTTAGCCCAGCAGTAAGTACAAATATGCATGTGGAGGAGTTTTTCAAAATTCTTTGATTGTCTGGAATTGTAAGAATGAAACGAGAGAAATCTAGTCATTGTTACATGAAATGAATAATGGCTGACAGCTGGTTAGCAAGAGCAGAAATTATCTTCAGATCAATTTGTGCATCAAATTGTGCATCAAACTAGTAGTGTATGCTCCACATACACTACTCAGTACACTCAGACATCTTACCTCAGGGTGAAAGAATATTTCTGGTCCCAGGAACCTTTCATAACCAACATCTATAATGAACTTCTTCCGGTTGATGGCATTGATCCCTGTGTACTGTTTGATCCACTTCCGAGGATCTACGTCATACTTAGCAAATTCTCTGACAATATCCGGGCAAATGTAACAGTACTTCTCCTGTATGTACACAAAAAGATGCATCAAGCCTTCATCCTCAGCTAACGTGCATGTGTGCATCGAGCCTTTGATTCAGCTTCATGACCTCACATTACACTATGCACACACAGGCATCTACATTTTAAACAGAGAAAGGTGCTTAGTGAAAATGTATTAACTACTGCTGTGTTCCATACTAGGTACTACATACCTTTTAAAGAATGGGGTAAATTCCCATGGAAAAGTCTTTGGTGGGAAAACAGCTATTGTCATCCAACTCATATGAGTATAGTGCAAGGGGTTTAATAGCTACTTGCATTTCCTTATTCTTATATATGTATTTTTTATTTACAGGATATTGCTGTGCAGTCTAGGTTGACTCTAAACTTGTAGTCATTTGCCTTAATGCTCTGTTTGTTGGATTATTTCTATAGCATTTCCGGGCTTTCATTAATCTTGTACTGAGAGTCACTATACAGTCACACACATACTTCCAGATTGAATTTTGTGTCTCGTTGCTTTCCAGGTCCTGTTGCTGTTGAGAAGCAACCTTGAGCTTCTTCCAGCTGAACAGATTATTCTTGAAAGCACATTACTAATTGTAGGCCTTAATCAATTAACAAATATCTGTGATGCATTGAGTGTGTATATGTTAGAGAACTGAATCAAACAGTTGCCTATGGCCACTCCCTGTAGGCATGCTGTTTCTGTCTGCATATCACAGTCAAACAGAGACGAGCCCTTGAAATACCAGTCCCTGTCCCAAAGCCCATACATACAGCTCTGAGTTAGTGAGGTTTCTGCATGTAGGGGGTCTAGAGTATACCGTGTCTTTGAACTTGTATGTATTTGGGAGGATCATGTTAACTGCTAAATGGCAAGGTTGGCTTTTGAACCAGTTTCCTGTATCTTTGATAAGTTTAGGCCTTCCCTACTGAGTCACTCTGCCCATCTCTGAAGAGATAGTGAGAAGAAAACCTTGCCTACTTCTCCCTAGGAGAACCACTCCTCCACTGTGGGCTGTAGAGGCTTTAGCTTGCCTGGCCATCCAGTTTGTGACAGTAACTAGTATACATGAGCTTCGTTTGTGTGTATAAGAAGGTAATAGATATACAGGAGTTGTCTCAGGGTTTCTATTGCTGTGATAAACACTATGACCAGAAACAACCCGAGGGATGAACAGTGTTTGGCTTCTGTGTCCCAATCACAACCCATCATGTAGGAATGCCAGGGTATGTGCTCAAGGCAGGAATCTTCAGCCAGGAGTTGGTGCAGAGGCCATAGAGGGATGCTCCTTACTGGCTTGCTCCCCGTGGCTTACACAGCCTGTTTTCTTATAGCATCCAGGTTCACTAGCCTAGGGATGGCTCCACCCCCCCAGAGACCTGGACCTTCGCATATCAAGGAAATGTATCACAGACTTAACCACAGGCCAATTTGGTGGGTGGGTGGGGGAGCATTTTTTAACAGGTTCTCTCTTTGGGTAGGCTGCTGGGTGGGTAGGGTGGCAGGGGGCAGGGTGCCAGGTCGGTATGGGGCTGCTAGTTGCTATTGTAGCATCAGAAGTGATAGAATTCAAGTCCCACTGAGCTGGGAAGGCTGAGGACAGTGAAGTTGGCCACACTATGTGTTGTTTTTAATGAAGCTTGAGCATTCTACTCTGGAGAGAGAGGAGAGTCAAAAGAGGCTGCCCCTCCTCTGTCTCCTGAGACATTCATTGCTGTAACTAGATTCTGACAGGAAATGGACCTTGGGGGTTCTTGTCTTTCTTAGGGCTGCAGCCATTGTGGCGCCTCAGTGAGTTTGACATTGTCTTGGGTTCTTTCAGGAAGCTGCCACTCCCTCCTTGGGCAGCCCTCGGGTCACTCTTCTTGCTCTGGCAGTGTTTGGTGGGCATCTCAGCTTCTACTACTACCACTAAGAAAGGGACTGCTTCCCGAAGCCAGGGTGTGATGAGAAAGTGGAATATTGAGAATTATGGATGCCCACTTGAAAAATATCCTGTGGCCTCAGTTTCACAGTGGCTAAATGTACAGACATATAGGTGTTTGAGTGTCTAAAGAAATTAGGTTAGAAGACACAATCTGTAGCACACACGGGTGTCTTTCTGTGCATAGCCCAATACCTGCTGTCTGTAGGGGGTGCCTCTTGTTTTCATTTTTGTTCTGAGGCCCTCTCTTCTTCATTCTTGCCAGTGACCTAGGCCCCTTTCACAGTGGGGCAGCAATCAGTGGATCAGAACGATTGGACAACATGGTCTAGGCCCAGGGAAACTCAGATTAGACAGGGGGAATAACACATTTGGTGGACCTTGATGGATTCCTGGATTGTAAAATGCCCTCTCCTAGGAGTGCGGATGTTATGTTCCTGATGTCATCCTCCTGTGTGCTTTCCCTCAGGTCTCACAGCTTTATCCAGACAGTGGAGAACTGATGGACGGAGTTTGGAGCAAGCTCCATGGTATCCTGTTCAGCCCTAGAGGTTATCTTTCTTCTTGTTTGGAGCCTTCTTCTTCCTTGAGTAATCCAGACTTGTGGGGCCAAGGCTGTTCTATTTTGCTCATTCAGCCTTGGTGATTTTCAGGGGGTTTCTTATGATTGAGTGGGTAAGAGGTGGCTCGCTTTAGACTGTGGAGTGACCCAAGACTTTGTTGGCCATCGAGCCAACATCTTGTCCAGGTTCTCAGGCAAGAAGAAAAACAACCAGTTAGAATAAAAGATGGCTCTGAAGATTTGGACTGTTCGCTTAGCTTTATGGGGGTATGGTTGACATAAAAACGGTGTGTGTTTGTGGTGTGGACAGGTTGATTTGATGTATGCATCCACTGCAGAAACCATGTTAAGCTGACTAATTCATTCACTTGCCACCTCATAGCTTGCTATGAGTGTGCATGTGTTGAGAAGCCTAAGAGCCACTGACAGCGAATTCCATGTACAGTAGACCTCACTATTAGACAGAAGCTTGTGTCCTGTTCCACAGATCCTCACATAGCTGGGCTGTGTTTAAAGAGGAGGTATATTAAATGCTTATTAAAAACATTTCTAGAGTTTGGCTAAGTTGACAGCTAGTGTCAGCAGCTAGCCCATTCTTGGATTATCCGGTATTTAGTATTTTGTCTGTTCTGCATGAAGGTGGACCAGTTATAATTGCTTTATCATGTAATTGGGTATCTTTTTCTCTAGTGTGTGTGTTGTCTTGAGTGCTTACTGATACTAGCTGTATTGTTAAATTTAAGGATATTTAATATGTATGTGGTGGTGTGCTTGTCTTTAGGAACTGATCAAAAAGCAGAAAATACTGAAATAATTAATAGGAACCACTGCAAGCTAAATGGCATTAAACGAACCATGCAGTTATGGTAACTGAAGGATGAGCAGCTTGCTTTTAATTAGAGGGATCAAGGCTTTGGGAAGGCACCTTCCAAGCCAGTCAGAGCTGGCCTCTCAGCAGGTGTGGGAGAGGCCTGCCTGGTATAGATTCCTGAGCACAGAGGCAGGGATCTAGTGGTGCATAAGGAATTCACCCTTCCTGAAGCCTGGGTGCAGCAGGGCCGGAAGGAGGTGGCAGTATGAGACATCTGTCATCCTGCTTTGGCACTAGGTCGGAAGGTGGGAAAATATCCTACTTGTTCTATTGTCAAGAAGATGTGATTGCATCTTGATGTGCTCGAAGTTGGCTTTTTCTATAACTAGTGGCTTGAATTGGGTCTAGTATAGTAATTATCTTAGTGCTTGTAAGTCAGAACAGCAGGATGCAGGGTGAACAAGCTGTGTATATTATCTATTGATGTTGAGTAGATCTGATATCTTCAATAGATGAAACAGAAAATTAGAAAACATATCTACTAGTGGTGTTTTATCTTTGTCTCTCCTTTCTCTCCCTTCAGTACTAGGGATAGAATGCAGGTCATTGTAGGCAAGCACTCTGCTAGTGAGCTACATCTCAACCCAGCATCCTTTACAAATGTCCCTTTCCAGTGAAACCAAATGCAAGTTCAAGATGCAAGCAGACGGAAGGCAGTGGTTTAGATTTGGACAGGGTCACGGGTTTAACAGTTACAGAACGTTTAAACCTACCCACAACATTTAAATGTGCTTCCTGCTAATTTACTCCAAAACACTAAGATTTCTTTACATCTTAGTGGGAAAGGAAGCCTGGTGTGAACAACTAGTCATGGCTGAATTCAGGTTTTTTTTTTTAATTTTTAATATTTTTATTACATATTTTCAACAATTACATTTCCAATGCTATCCCAAACGTCCCCCATAGCGCCCCCCACTTCCCTACCCACCCATTCCCATTCTTTTGGCCCTGGCATTCCCCTATATTGGGGCATATAAAGTTTGCAAGTCCAATGGGCCTCTCTTTCCATTGATGGCCGACTAGGTCATCTTTCCATACATATGCAGCTAGAGACAAGAGCTCCGGGGTTCTGATTAGTACATCATGTTGTTCCAACAATAGGGTTGCAGATCCCTTTAGCTCCTTGGGTACTTTCTCTAGCTTCTCCATTGGGAGCCCTGTGATACATCCAATAGCTGACTGTGAACATCCACTCCTGTGTTTGCTAGGCCCCGGCATCATCTCACAAGAGACAGTTATATTTGGGTCCTTTCAGCAAAACCTTGCTAGTGTATGCAATGGTGTCAGCGTTTAGAAGCTGCTTATGGGATGGATCCCTGGATACGGCAGTCTCTAAATGGTCCATCCTTTCATCACAGCTACGAACTTTGTCTCTGTAACTCCTTCCCTGGGTGTTTTGTTCCCAATTCTAAGAAGGTGCACAGTGTCCACACTTTGGTCTTCATTCTTCTTGAGTTTCATGCGTTTAGCAAATTGTATCTTATATCTTGAGTATCCTAAGTTTTGGGCTAATATCCACTTATCAGTGAATACATATTGTGTGAGTTCTTTTGTGATTGTGTTACTTCACTTAAGATGATGCCCTCCAGGTCCATCCATTTGGCTAGGAATTTCATAAATTCATTCTTTTTAATAGCTGAGTAGTACTCCATTGTGTAAATGTACCATAATTTCTGTATCCATTCCTCTGTTGAGGGACATCTGGGTTCTTTCCAGCTTCTGGCTATTATAAATAGGGCTGCTATGAACATAGTGGAGCATGTGTCCTTTTTACCGGTTGGGACATCTTCTGGATATATGCCCAGGAGAGGTATTGCTGGATCCTCCGGTAGTACTATGTCCAATTTTCTGAGGAACCGCCAGACTGATTTCCAGAGTGGTTGTACAAGCTTGCAATCCCACCAACAATGGAGGAGTGTTCCTCTTTCTCCACATCCTCGCCAGCATCTGCTGTCACCTGAATTTTTGATCTTAGCCATTCTGACTGGTGTGAGGTGGAATCTCAGGGTTGTTTTGATTTGCATTTCCCTGATGATTAAGGATGTTGAACATTTTTTCAGGTGCTTCTCTGCCATTCGGTATTCCTCAGGTGAGAATTCTTTGTTCAGTTCTGAGCCCCATTTTTTAATGGGGTTATTTGACTTTCTGGAGTCCACCTTCTTGAGTTCTTTATATATATATTGGATATTAGTCCCTTATCTGATTTAGGATAGGTGAAGATCCTTTCTCAATCTGTTGGTGGTTTTTTTGTCTTATTGATGGTGTCTTTAGCCTTGCAGAAGCTTTGTAGTTTCATGAGGTCCCACTTGTCAATTCTCGATCTTACAGCACAAGCCATTACTGTTCTATTCAGGAATTTTTCCCCTGTGCCCATATCTTCAAGGCTTTTCCCCACTTTCTCCTCTATAAGTTTCAGTGTCTCTGGTTTTATGTGAAGTTCCTTGATCCACTTAGACTTGACCTTAGTACAAGGAGATAGGAATGGATCGATTCGCATTCTTCTACATGTTAACAACCAGTTGTGCCAGTACCATTTGTTGAAAATGCTGTCTTTCTTCCACTGGATGTTTTTAGCTCCCTTGTCGAAGATCAAGTGACCGTAGGTGTGTGGGTTCATTTCTGGGTCTTCAATTCTATTCCATTGGTCTATTTGTCTGTCACTATACCAGTACCATGCAGTTTTTATCACAATTGCTCTGTAGTAGAGCTTTAGGTCCGGCATGGTGATTCCACCAGAGGTTCTTTTATCCTTGAGAAGAGTTTTTGCTATCCTAGGTTTTTTGTTATTCCAGATGAATTTGCAGATTGCACTTTCTAATTCGTTGAAGAATTGATTTGGAATTTTGATGGGGATTGCATTGAATCTGTAGATTGCTTTTGGCAAGATAGCCATTTTTACAATGTTGATCCTGCCAATCCATGAGCATGGGAGATCTTTCCATCTTCTGAGATCTTCTATAATTTCTTTCTTCAGAGACTTGAAGTTTTTATTATACAGATCTTTCACTTCCTTAGTTAGAGTCACGCCAAGATATTTTATATTATTTGTGACTATTGAGAAGGGTGTTGTTTCCCTAATTTCTTTCTCAGCCTGTTTATTCTTTGTGTAGAGAAAGGCCATTCATTTGTTTGAGTTAATTTTATATCCAGCTACTTCACCGAAGCTGTTTATCAGGCTTAGGAGTTCTCTGATGGAATTTTTAGGGTCACTTATATATACTATCATATCATCTGCAAAGAGTGATATTTTGACTTCATCTTTTCCAATTTGTATCCCTTTGATCTCCTTTTGTTGTCGAATTGCTCTGGCTAGGACTTCAAGTACAATGTTGAATAGGTATGGAGAAAGTGGACAGCCTTGTCTAGTCCCTGATTTTAGAGGGATTGCTTCAAGCTTCTCACCATTTACTTTGATGTTGGCTACTGGTTTGCTGTAGATTGCTTTTATCATGTTTAGGTATGGGCCTTGAATTCCTGATCTTTCCAAGACTTTTATCATGAATGGGTGTTGGATCTTGTCAAATGCTTTTTCCGCATCTAACGAGATGACCATGTGGTTTTTGTCTTTGAGTTTGTTTATATACTGGATTACGTTGATGGATTTCCGTATATTGAACCATCCCTGCATCCCTGGGATGAAACCTACTTGGTCAGGATGGATGATTGTTTTGATGTGTTCTTGGATTCGGTTAGCAAGAACTTTATTGAGGATTTTTGCATCAATATTCATAAGGGATATTGGTCTGAAGTTTTCTATCTTTGTTGGGTCTTTTTGTGGTTTAGGTATCAGAGTAATTGTGGCTTCATAGAATGAGTTGGGTAGAGTACCTTCTGTTTCTATTTTGTGGAATAGTTTGTGAAGAACTGGGATTAGATCTTCTTTGAAGGTCTGATAGAACTCTGCACTAAACCCATCTGGTCCTGGGCTTTTTTTAGTTGGGAGACTATTAATGACTGCTTCTATTTCTTTGGGGGATATAGGGCTGTTTAGATCATTAACCTGATCTTGATTCAACTTTGGTACCTGGTATCTGTCTAGGAACTTCTCCATTTCATCCAGGTTCTCCAGTTTTGTTGAGTATAGCCTTTGGTAGAAGGATCTGATGGTGTTTTGGATGTCTTCAGGATCTGTTGTTATGTCTCCTTTTTCATTTCTGATTTTGTTAATTAGGATGCTTTCCCTGTGCCCTCTACTGAGTCTGGCTAAGGGTTTATCTATCTTGTTGATTTTCTCAAAGAACCAGCTCCTTGATTGGTTGATTCTTTGAATAGTTCTTCTTGTTTCCACTTGGTTGATTTCGCCCCTGAGTTTGATTATTTCCTGCCGTCTACTCCTCTTGGGTGAATTTGCTTCCTTTTGTTCTAGTGCTTTTAGGTATGTTGTCAAGCTGCTAATGTGTGCTCTCTCTAGTTTCCTTTTCGAGGCACTCAGAGCTATGAGTTTTCCTCTTAGAAATGCTTTCATTGCGTCCCATAAGTTTGGGTATGTTGTGGCTTCATTTTCATTGAACTCTAAAAAGTCCTTAATTTCTTTCTTTATTCCTTCCTTGACCAAGGTAGCATTGAGAAGAGTGTTGTTCAGTTTCCACGTGAAGGTTGGCTTTCTATTATTTATTTTGTTATTGAAGATCAGCCTTAGTCCATGGTGATCTGATAGGATGCATGGGACAATTTCAATATTTTTGTATCTGTTGAGGCCTGTTTTGTGACCAATTATGTGGTCAATTTTGGAGAAGGTACCATGAGGTGCTGAGAAGAAGGTATATCCTTTTGTTTTAGGATAGAATGTTCTGTAGATATCTGCCAGATCCATTTGATTCATAATTTCTCTTAGTTTCTCTGTGTCCCTGTTTAGTTTCTGTTTCCATGATCTGTCCATTGGTGAAAGTGGTGTGTTGAAGTCTCCCACTATTATTGTATGAGGTGCAATGTGTGCTTTGAGATTTACTAAAGTTTCTTTAATGAATGTGGCTGCCTTTGTATTTGGAGCATAGATATTCAGGATTGATAGTTCCTCTTGGAGGATTTTACCTTTGCTGAGTATGAAGTGTCCCTCCCTGTCTTTTTTAATGACTTTGGGTTGGAAGTCAATCTTATCAGATATTAGAATGGCTACTCCAGCTTGTTTCTTCCTACCATTTGCTTGGAAAATTGTTTTCCAGCCTTTCATTCTGAGGTAGTGTCTATGTTTTTCTCTGAGATGAGTTTCCTGTAAGCAGCAAAATGTTGGGTCTTGTTTGTGTAGCCAGTTTGTTAGTCTATGTCTTTTTATCGGGGAGTTGAGTCCATTGATATTAAGAGATATTAAGGAAAAGTAATTGTTGTTTCCTGTTATTTTTGTTGTTAAAGTTGGCATTCTGTTCTTGTGGCTGTCTTTTTGTAGGTTTGTTGAGGGATTACCTTCTTGTTGTTTCTAGGGCGTGGTTCCTGTTCTTGTATTGTTTTTTTTCTGTTATTATCCTTTGAAGGGCTGGATTCGTGGAGAGATAATGTGTGAATTTGGTTTTGTCCTGGAATACTTTGGTTTCTCCATCTATGTTAATTGAGAGTTTGGCTGGGTATAGTAGCCTGGGCTGGAATTTGTGTTCTTTTAGTGTCTGTATAACATCCGTCCAGGATCTTCTGGCTTTCATAGTCTCTGGTGAAAAATCTGGTGTAATTCTGATAGGCTTGCCTTTATATGTTACTTGGCCTTTTTCTCTTACTGCTTTTAGTATTCTATCTTTATTTAGAGCATTTGTTGTTCTGATTATTATGTGTCGGGAGGTATTTCTTTTCTGGTCCAGTCTATTTGGAGTTCTGTAGGCTTCTTGTATGTTCATGGGCATCTCTTTCTTTAGATTTGGGAAGTTTTCTTCTATAATTTTGTTGAAGATGTTTGCTGGTCCTTTGAGTTGAAAATCTTCATTCTCATCCACTCCTATTATCCGTAGGTTTGGTCTTCTCATTGTGTCCTGTATTTCTTGGATGTTTTGAGTTAGGATCTTTTTGCATTTTACATTTTCCTTGATTGTTGTGCCGATGTTCTCTATGGAATCTTCTGCACCTGAGATTCTCTCTTCCATCTCTTGTATTCTGTTGCTGATGCTCGTATCTATGGTTCCAGATTTCTTTCCTAGGGTTTCTATCTCCAGTGTTGCCTCATTTTGGGTTTTCTTTATTGTGTCTACTTCCCTTTTTAGGTCTAGTATGGTTTTGTTCATTTCCATCATCTGTTTGGATTTGTTTTCCTGTTTTTCATTAAGGACTTCTACGTGTTTGATTAGGTTATCCTGTTTTTCTTTAAGGATTTGAAACTCTTTAGCTGTGTTCTCCTGCAATTCTTTAAGGGATTTTTGTGCTTCCTCTTTAATGTCTTCTACCTGTTTACCAGTGTTCCTTTGTATTTCTTTAAGTGTGTTATTAAAGTCCTTCTTGAAGTCCTCTACCATCATCAGGAGATATGCTTTTAGATCCGTGTCTAGCTTTTCCGGTGCGTTGGGGTGCCCTGGACTGGGCGAAGTGGGAGTGCTGGGTTCTGATGATGGTGAGTGTTCTTGGTTTCTGTTAGTAAGATTATTACGTTTACCTTTCGCCATCTGGTAATCTCTGGGGTTAGTTGTTGTCATTGTCACTGTTTAAAGATTGGAGCAGAAGCTGTGTTCCACTCACCAGCAGTCTCAAAATCCTGTGGCGGGGGTTGTGGGTAGCTGGCAGTACTCCGGTGCTGGTATAGCCGGTAGAGGCCTGTGGTCCTACTCAGGCCGGTTTTCTGCTTCCCTAACTAATGCAGTCTCAGGTCCCGCGCGCAATTGGATTGAAGCAGAAGCTGTGTTCCACTCTCCAGAAGTCTTAAGATCCTGTGGCAGGTGTTGTGGGTAGCTGGCGAGTGTCAGCCGACCCTGCGCCCTAGCTATCCCGGTGCTTTTCTGACCAGAAGAGGCTTGTGGCCCTATGTAGGCCGAGTTTCGCCCTCCCCAACCAAAGCAGTCTCAGGTCCCGCGTGATTGGACTGGAGCAGAAGCTGTGTTCCACTCACCAGCAGTCTCAAAATCCTGTGGCGGGGGTCGTGGGTAGCTGGCGGGTGTCAGCCGACCCTGCGCTCTAGCTACCCCGGTGCTGATCCGGCCGGATGAGGCCTGTGGCCCTACTCTCGAATTCAGGTATTTTAATGCAGGGGTAGGATGATAAGTGATAAGTTCTCTCACGATGCCCTGCCGGGGTGTCTGCTGGCTGCTCGCTAGGCTCAGCACAGGCGCTCAGGAAGCAGGGATTCAGTGGCATCTAGTGAGGTGAGCATAATGACGGATGGGCACCCGGTTTGAGCCCAGTTTGGTGCCTCAGGGGCTTCCTGGAGCTCATGCTCCCCATGGGGTTGTACCACAGTGGACGTGGCTGCAGTTCTGG
This sequence comes from Mus caroli, assembly GCF_978045245.1. Classification (NCBI taxonomy): domain Eukaryota; kingdom Metazoa; phylum Chordata; class Mammalia; order Rodentia; family Muridae; genus Mus; species Mus caroli. Next base: position 26,770,723 of record NW_028227259.1, read on the forward strand.
CATCCAGGGCAGTTCCAGTGGCCAAATGTGGCTGCTGCATCCTTCAAATGTGGTTGCAACAAGAAGGCATATAACATTTTGTTTAATTTAAATTGATACAGATATAAATAGAAATATTGGACTAAGGGCTACACTGTGGGACAGCTCAGACTGGTGTCCCCCAGGCTGGTGTGATCTGCTCAGAACAGGGAACACAAAGATGGGAACTAAAATGTAATCTTTGCAAGGTGGTGACACACACTTTTAATCCTGGCTCTCAGTAAGGAGAGGCCAGCAGATCTCTGAGTTCCAGGCCAGTCTGGTCTACAGAGTAGGTTCTGAGACAGCCAGGGCTACAAAGAGAAATTGCCTTGGAAAACAAAAACAAAAACAAAAATGAGAGCTGGCTTGCTAGTTAAGAACATGTATTGCACAGGATCCAGCACCCACACTGGGGACTCATAACAGTGTGTACCCCAGATCCAGGGTTCCAATGCCCTCTTTTGGCCTCTGCAGGCACCAGTACATATGTGTAACATGCACATACAGAAATGTGCACATGCATACACATAACTAAAAAAGTAAAATAAATCTTTAAGGAGAAGAGTGTTTGCAGAGCCAGGAGCAGAGTGTGCTGTGGGTGGGAAGGGACTCAGCATCCCTGGGCCTGATATTTATATACACAGTAGTGATTGAGAAGCCTGAGGCTTGCCCAAAGCCAGATCACGTGGGACCTGAAGGAGACGGGTGTGCCACTGTGTGCTGGCTGGGATTCTCAGGGAAGACATGGCCTTGCAACAGAGGTAGAGATTGAGTTTGTCCCGAGGGCCACTGAGGACTTTGGAAGGATACACAGTGACTCCAGTGGAGAAAAATGACTGTGTCATCACCTGCATCAGTGTGTCACCTCTGTTAGCTACACCTGGGTTCCTGTGTGCTTCAGTCACAAGGTGTGATAGTGTGACAGTTCAACACACACAATCACCCTCAAAGTCAAGTCTCAGAGCACTGGAAGACAACTGTCCCTGGCCTGCCTGGTCACTGTCCCCACAGGATCAGAGGCCAAAGGAATGCAAATGAAGGAAAAAGAAGTCATGTAAGTGATTCCTGCAGATTCCTGCAGCCCCTAAAGCCAGCCTGAACATTTGCTTGGATTTCAAAAGGGGCATGGTTGGGTGTCTCACAGTTAGGGGTTTTCTCAAATGTGCACTTTTAGTTGTCAGCTGAGCCTGTAGCTGCTGTGACATCTAAACTGCAAGAGAGGAGAGGCAGCCTGTCTTGAAGCGTGCTTCTTTTTTCCTGGCCTGTGCTGGTTTGCAAGCGTCCTCCTTTTCTCCTGTGTTGTGGGGAGATTGGACCTAGGGCCTTGTATATGCTAGGCAAGTTTGGTAGTGCCGCTGAGCTGCGTTCCAGTCCCTTCACATTGTTTTTGAGACAAGCGAAGCTGGTAAAGGTGGCCTCAGACTTGCTCTTTGGCCCAGGCAGGTCTTGAGCTTTCAATCCTTTTCCCTCAGATTCCAGAGTAGCTTGGAGTACAGTCCTGCAAGACCAGGTCTTGCCTGAGTGGTTAACACTGTATCTGCAGTTACACATGATGGCGCACAGGTGGCGCCATGTGTCTGTCAAACTGAACTCAAAGTCAAGTGTGAGCTGAGCTGCACTGATGTTCCAGGAGCCGGAAGTATGGTTGCTTTTGATGTTGTGATATTTTTTGAACAGGTATGGGAAATGAGACTTAGTGCTTGCACTTGGCCAGCCGCTTACGCCCGAGCCATACCCCCAGTCCATATTGTATATTGACAATGAACTTGCTGGTGGTAAAGCTTTTTATTTTAAACCTTTCTGACTTACACTTCAGAAGGCTGTCAGGTTGTGTGTGTGTATCTAATGTTGTGTCATGGCATTTTCTACCAGCAGAAAGAGGGCACACTTTGCAAAGGTAACTTAAAATGGAGACTTTTGGTAGGAAGGTAATTTTAGAAGGGCTCTTGATAAAAATATCTAGACAAGACAGTGGGTTTCATGAACACTTGACACCCTCACACTGTGCAAAGGGACACAGCAGATCCATCCAGAGCCACTTGGGGAGCGGTGAAGCAGAGGGAGGGGGTGGCCAAAGTATTAGAATGTAAAAATGGACGTCTTCATAAGAATTTTAGACTCTGTAGGTGGGCAAAGGCCTTATCTCTAATTTAAAGTGCACATTCAATTTGGTAAACTTCAGGCATGCCAGAAATGAGTGTAAGAACGCAGATGTCACTTGTATCCCTGATTGTCAGTTATTGACCATCAGTTATTGACCATCAGTTATTGATCATCAGTTATTGATCATCAGTTATTGATCATCAGTTATCGATTATCAGTTATTGCTGAGCTTTTCTTGCGGCTCTGAGTTAGAAGAAGGAGGATGGATGTGTCCCGTCATGGTTCTATCTGTGTCCTGTGTGTTCACTCAGCAGTGTTGTAAAAACGCCCTTAATAGAGCAAACTCTCCAGAAACATCATCCTTCATGAAGTTGGTTCAGTGCTGACCCTTCCCTGTTTTTGAGTACTTGGTGTTTTTCTGAACTTACATCCCGTTTTTTCTTTACTTTGTTATGTTTTAGGGCATATGCTAGCCTGAGGCTGGCTCTAGGGGCCGCCTCTCCTTCAGATATTTTGGAGTTGGGTGGTTCTACTTTGAGAACCTGCTGACTGGAGAAGGTCTGATCCCTACCTGACTAAGATGCTTTCTGACATCTCCAGGCCTGTGACTACATTTAGATTTTCAATGGCAGTGTTAAGTGGTTTGCAGAGTTCCTGGGTATCCAGCAGGATCTGATGGAGTGAGGTGATTGTTAGTGAGAGATGCTTGCTTTCTGTTGGGCTTCCTTAGAGAGACACACTGAGCTCTGCTCCTGCTGAGAGCTTCTGAGGAAGCTGTCTGTATCTCTCTGTCTTCATGGTCAGGAGCGGCTGCTCCAGAGCAGACAGCTGTGTAGCAGCCAAGTCACCTGTGGGCAGCATGAGGCCTGGGTCCCTAGTTTCTTGGCCTTTCTTGCTTGGAGGAGACTCACATAGGGATGTTGTGATGTCAGAGGTTAGTCAGCTGATGTAACTGCAGAGTGCCTGTAAAGGCACACAGCAGCATTTGGCACTTAGGAAATATGTGCAGGGCTAGGTAGTTCAGTTTCTAAGTAAGCATATGTTTTCCTGTTCTCCCAAGCTCTGAGTTATGCAGGTCTACAACACTGAGATCTTACAGCACTGCAGAGTACTAGGGTATTCTGGTGATCATTTACTTCATTCCCTAGTGGATTATTATTATTTTTTAATTAAGAAATCCATTGCAAAGACATGACAAGTAATTGTAAAATTGAGCTGGGTCTTGGACTGGAGGGGAAAAAGGATGTAAAAGTTATTAAAAGGCAAAGAAACAAGATATTGAAGAAGCAGTACTTATGAATGCAGCTTTGAAGATGGCCACTGCAATGTGGGACAGTTTTAGTGTGCACACACCTAAAATGTTTAGGAGGAAGCATGATGCTCTCAGGTGGTTAGACAAAGTTGAGGATAAGAGGAATGGTGACTGACCTAGTGTCCTTGGAAGAGCCACCTGTTATTGCCCGCGCTTTTGTTCCCCCTGGTAAGAACACGCTCAGGGCAACCGGAATCTTCTGCGGCACAAGCTTTATTGCTTACCCCTTCAGGAGCCAGTGGAGAAGAGAGCCAGAGAGAGAGAGAGAGATAGAGAGATTGATAGAATGGCGGAAACCCGTCCCTTTTATGGAGGACTGTCCTCCGCCTCGGACATGTCGCTCCCTGATTGGCTGCAGCCCATCGGCCGGAGTTGTCATCACGGGGAAGGCAGAGCACATGGGGTGGGAAACTACCCCGGCGCATGCACAGATGGTTTGATTACATGGGTGCCAGTGCCATCAGCGCCATCTTGTAATGGCGAATGTGAGGGCGGCTCCTTACAACCTGTGTTACAGGAAGGGACCGTGACCGACTCAGTGTCTTTTGACCGACTTAGTGTCTTTCACTAGCTTGGTGAAGATGAACTATTGAGATGGTTACCAGACCATATGCGTGTCCCCAGCCCCAATAGTGATCCTTTATGAAGAAGGTAGAATCACTATTAAATTCAGCTATTGTACCAAGATCTTCTATGTGAACTGAATTGCATTGTAAGTCCCATTCTGTGTTTGATCAGTTTTCTGCCTCAACAAACCAGTTCACAAACAAGCCTGTGGGCCTTCCTGATCCAGATGACTGCTCACAGGGTGACTCACTAGGAAGACTCAGGGGGAGTAAGGACAACCAGTGGGTTCTCAAAATGTGGTACTTCTCAGGTGATCCATCACCATTATCACCATACTTCTTGCTGCTTTCAGGGACTTCATTTTCCTAAGCTTCACTCTTGCTGTAATATTGACCCACACATTTACACACGATGCACTTTGTACAACTAAATGCCCTTAGAGACTTCTATGCCTGTGCACTGTGACAGCCAGGGGAGCACTGTGAAAGCCAGGGGAGCACTGTGAGAGCCACGGGAGCATTGTGACAGCCAGGGGAGCAATGTGACAGCCAGAGAGTACTGTGTCAGCCAGGGGAGCACTGTGACAACCAGATAGTACTGTGTCAGCCAGGGGAGCACTGTGACAGCCAGGGGAGCACTGTGACAGCCAGGGGAGAACTGAGATAACCAGGAGTGCACTGTGTTGGCCAGGGATACAGCCTCTTCCCTTAGCAAGCACTATCACTGGGAAAAGGCACTAAACTCCTAAAGTTGCATTGGGCAGACCATGGGCCACACTGGGAACATTCTCTGGCACAAGAAAGGGCTCATACCTCTAAATCTAAAGATTCTTAAAGGGGCCTATGACTTTGAAAAAGTTTTAAAAATGTAAAAATCACATTTTAAGATATGAACTTCCTGTCATTCTAGAGAAAGACATTTTAGAAACAATATTTGGGACCTACTAACAACATTCATTTCATGTTTTCCAAGAAAATGAACCGTGCATGCTTTATACATTTAAAAAAGTGAAAGACTGGGTTGGGGAGATGCCTCAGTGGGTAAAAGGACTTGCTGTATATATGTAAGTAACCCAGGTTAGGGTGGCAATCTGCATCCATAACCCAGGTTAGGGTGGCAGTCTCTCTGTGATCTTAGTCTCCTCAGATGAGGTAGGAGGCAGATAGGAGACTCCCTGGAAAGTCATGGGGCAGCCATCCTGAGGTATAGAGTGAACAAGAGTGTGGGTTTCTTGTAGGCTTTCCTAAGGCTATGGGTAGGCTATTAGAGCTGAAATTTCTACATAAACTCATGTTAGAGCTGGACTATGTATCAAGGCAGAAGACTAGATCTGAGATGGCTTTACAGGACTCTGCTCTTCTGCCTCTGTCTCTACTGCCTGCTCTACATATCTCACCTCAGCAGCTGTGGTTCTCAGCTTGGCCATCTCTCACTGGCAGCGAGCAGTAATGAGTGGAACAGACCCAGCCTAACCTGGGCTCTCTGGCCTGGATCTGTGTGATTTTGCTTTCCCATAAACTTGTGAGGGATTGGCTGGCTGATGGGGTGCCTGGCATCCAGAAAGGCAGTGTGGGAACTCATGGATACTTGAAGGATGGTTTTTATTTTCTTTATAGTTTTCTCAAATGATATTTTCTGTCAGAAAGTTAAATGAGGGCAATTTCACTTTCATTGTCCTAAATAATATTCTGTAGCCTGAGAGAACAGAGCTGCCTTTCATTGTAACAGCCAGTCAGTTTCATGATTCTCATCCTGCCTCACCCACCAGACGTCTGGTGTGGTCGCATGATAGAGGCTGGAGTGATCATGGGGCTGTGGGCAGAGGGAGGAGCCATTTGAAAATGTCCCCAGGGGATTTGAATGTGCTTCCTTTCAGCATTGCAGCTCTGAAGGGTTCCAGTAGGAGGGAAGACCCTGTTGGCTATTATATAGAGCCTGAGGACCAGTTAATGTGGATTTTCTGGCTTCTTGGCTCTTGTCAGGGTTCTGCCCGGGGCATGGGGAGCGTGGGCATGAATTGCTATGTGTTTTCAGTTGCTTACAGTGGAGGAAGTACCAGGGAAATGTTTAGTATTGTGCTGTCACAATATATATATATATATATATATATATATATATATATATATATATATATATATAATGTACACCTTTTGGCTAGCAAAAGGTCTCAGGTGAGGGATTCAAGGGGGGCAGTTATTAATGCCATGTAGAATCAGACATGTTGGAGACTCTGAGGAGTTCAGACCCTAGTGACAGAGACAGATAGCATGGTAGAGCTCTGAGGAGAGTCAGCCCACAACGCAGGAGTGCCACCCTTAAAGAAAGCAGGAGCCCATCCTAGAGCCCACTTTAGGGGACCACAGCCAGAAATGCAGATTGGGGTCACCCCAGATTCCATGTTCCAATGTGGGAGCATTTTCAGAGTTTTACAGGATGAAGAAAGTTATAGGTCAAAACAAGTTCAAATGCATTGGTGGGCATGTAAGAGAGGCAACTAGAGCAAGATGGGGGAGCCTTTCTGTAGGCCCCAAATGCTATTCGTAGACTGTCTTAACTTTTGGTTTGGCGGAAACTCGGGATCTTCTAGGCTGATAGCTTACGAAGGCTTTTATACATTAGTCAAAGGATGTTTGTTCTGACACAGAGGTGGACAAGGAATGGCTATTCAGGGGCTAAAGCTAGCCTAAGATAGGCAATTTGCTTCTCGAACTGCAAGTCCCAGCCTCCCCATATCTCTGCAGTTTGTAACCAGTCTTTGCAAACACAGCAAACCTGTGCTTTCTGGCTGGTGGTGTCAGCTGAAGGATTCCAGGGGACTCAGTGCAGGGAAGAGGAGAGGGTGTGGGAGAGTTGCTGCAGGCAGCCCAGCAGCAGTCTGCCTTCAACTCCGACAGGGGGCGCTCATGCTGCACAGTGTGTTACTTACATAAGTCATCCTGCTGTAGGCAGAGACTGGACCATCACAGGCACTCAGTCTCACCCAAGGCTGTGCACTGTTCACTTTGGTCTTTCAGAACGTCGTTCTTTCTGGAGGCTCCACAATGTTCAGAGATTTTGGACGTCGTCTGCAGAGAGATTTGAAAAGAGTGGTGGACGCCAGGTTAAAGCTGAGCCAAGAGCTCAGTGGAGGCAGGATAAAGGTAGGAGGCTGTGTGCCAGCCGCTGTGGGGGTAGAGCAAAGCTTCACTGTGGGTAGCCGAGGGTTGATGCTGGAATTCATGGGAGGTCGTCCTTAAAACCACCTGGGTCAGTCAGGCATCAATGTGTGTGACCAGGGTGATGCAGAGACAAGATGGGCTTGTGGTGAGGAAATGTTCTCATTAAATGCAAAAGAACTGCTGTGCGTGGGGAGCCAGGCCATGCTCATCCAAGACCACAGCTCTGAGCTGCTGGGTGCTGTCTGGGCTTCTCCCTGAGGTGGGCTTTGGTGGGGAAGAGAACCTACGGCAGTGAAGGTGCCCGGTGCAGTGTTTGTTTTGTTATAGTGTTTGGGGGTTCACTTTGTTACTGGCCTTGCTATGCCCTATGATTTGTCTGAGGGAAGCTATTGGTTTGATTAATTGTGTGTTTTAGTATTAGAAGAAGGGGTCTCCTGAATCTGTGGGATGGGCCTACAACATGACTGAGGCCGTCACCGGAGGAGTCACTGTCTATCATGGACACACTGCTTGGAGGATGCACTGTGCAGACTAAATGCAGACTAAACGCAGTTGCTTTCTTTTGCAGCCTAAGCCTGTGGAGGTGCAGGTGATCACTCACCACATGCAGCGCTATGCCCTGTGGTTTGGAGGCTCAATGCTGGCCTCAACTGTAAGTCCCTGATCTCTTGTCATTTGTGCTTTCCTATTGAGTTTGGATAAGTATTGTCTACAAATGTGAAATAGCATGTGTTCTGTTTGCATGGCTTTAAATATGCAAAACAAATTCTACTTGATATAAAAATATTTTAGTCACTTAAATTGTATGCTTTATTAACAAACACGGTGGTGGCACATGACTTTAATCCCAGCATTTAGGAGGCAGAGGCCAGCCTGGTCTACACAGTGAGTTACAGGACAGTCAGGGCTACATAGAGAAACCCTGCCTTGAAAAGAACAGCAACCAAAAACAGAACAAAACAAACAAACAAACAAACAAACAAAACACCCCACTACTACCACCACCACCACCAAAAACCAAAAAAAAAAAAATAACCAAAAAATCCACCCTGCTCATTGTCCCTTCCATGTGGTTATTTTATTTATTAATATTCCCCCCACCCCCAGAGTTTGTTAGCAGCCATTTTTAGTTCAGGTTGACACATTTTTGATCCCAGTAAGGGAAACTAAGTAGATTTGTTGTTGCTTTGTAAAGTTGGGAATTGCTGAGTGAATTTTAAAAAGCGAAGTCAAGTTCTGCCTGGTTTGTTATCAGATCAGGTGTGGTACCATGATTGGCAGAGACCCTTGGATAAGTCCCTCCCATTTGCTCAATGTTTTCCTCTTCCCACCTGCTCATCTTCTTCCTCTTTCTGGCTGCTCCTCCTGCAGCCGGAGTTCTTTCAGGTCTGTCACACCAAGAAGGACTATGAGGAATATGGGCCAAGCATCTGCCGCCACAACCCGGTCTTTGGAGTCATGTCCTAGTGTCTGCATAGGAGCGATTGTCTGACAGTGTCCTGTTGGGGAATAAGTGTCCTTCAGAACCCAGAGCAGCCACGGCTCCTGTACATAGCAGTGTGGAATGGGTGTGTGAGCAGTGTGCTTTCATCACCAGTGGGGCCGGGCACGGTCTTCCCAGTAAAGCCACTTATCTGGTATGACTGTTCGTGGTCCTCCTCCCGGCCCCTCCCCTCCTGCCCCTCCCACTCTCTCTCCTTTCCACCCGAGCTTCTAGTCAAGTATAGCTCTGAAGGAATCCATGCAACTGTAGAAGCTACTAGAGGATGCAGTGGATTCTCCAGGAAAGACTGTAAGGTGGGGGAACCCTGGCCTTCCCAGCCTATTTTTGTAAATAAAATGTTATAAACTTGAAATACAAATTGATGTTTATATTTCCTATCATTTTGTATTTTATGGTATTTGGTATAACCAGCTAATGCTAAGCATGAGTAGTCACAGAGTTCATGGATGTCAGAGTTCTGTAATAAAGTACTTGATTGTGAGGCATGTTCTGATGTGTGTACAGGCTTTATGCCACGTCTGCTGGGAAGTGATTACATGTTGTTGGGGTGGTGTGACATCTGAGCACCAACCGCTGTTGAGTTAGAGTTGGTACAGATGTATCTAACTTCCTGGAGCTGCTTTATAGAAGACAATGGTTTAATGTTGTTGAGTGCGGGATGAAATATTATTGCGCTGTTGTAATAAAGGCTGCTAGAATCTTTATAACTGTTCCTTGTGGTCACTTTTGCCTCCCCATTCATTCAGAGAACCTCAGACTCTATAGGTTTGCAGACAACTGATGATTGATACTGTGTGTGTGTGTGTGTGTGTGTTTGTCTTAAAAGTGCCATCAAGCCTGGGTGGACAGCCTGCCTGTTGTGTTTTGGACGGTGGTGTGGACATCCTTGGGGTGTCCAGGCTGCTTTCTTAGGAAGCATTCAGTGCTCTGATGTCTGCTGAGTGACTTCTCACTCAAGTGTAGGTTAGTAGATCCAAAGCTCTCCCTTCTCCCAGAATCCTTGTTACTTTAAAAATTGTTGTTATAGTCATTCAAGTTGTGAGGCATGTTTTTCTCTCAGACACAAGTTTATATTGGAAACTTGAGCTTTGAGGCCTCCTATCTCCCCACATTTGATTCTTCCTGTCAGTAATTCACAGCCATCCTGAATCTGAGAATAGTCAATGATTCTGCGAACCAGAGAGACTACCTCCAGGGAACTGTAAATAATTAAAAAAAATATTAGTTAGTGTGTGTGTTTACACACGTATGGTCTGTATTTATGAGTGTGTGGTGTATATATCTGTGTGTATATGTGTTCATGGTATGTGTGTGCATGGTGTGTAAATGTGTGTGTGTGCAGTGTATATATGCATATATGTGTATGCTCAGTGTGGTGTGTATAGATGTGTATATGAGTGGTATGTATATGTGTGAGCACAAGTGCCAAGGTTCCCACATGAAGGTCAGAGACAACTTGATGTAGTTGGTTTTCTCTTCTTTCACCTTCACTAGGTCTGGGATTGAATCATGTCTGCAGGCTCGCATGTGCCTTTTCCAGTGGAGCTGTCTTACTGGATCCTTGTGTAACTTTCATTGTAGCATAATTATTCTTACTCTAAAATGGACTTTATTATTTTAAAATACTTAATGAATATTTATTACATGAATATACATTTCATTCACTTTGCTTGACAATGTGCTTTGGAGTGCTCACGTGCATATATATATATATATACACACACATACACATATATATATAATATATATACACACACACACAAAACTTTGTAATACTTGTATGCTTATAATCTCAGCATTTACCTTGCAGAGGGAGGAGGGTCACTACAAGCTTGAGGTCTGCCTGTGGGTTTTAGGTCAGCCAGGGATATACTTGGTGTTTGGGATGGCTCACTGAGTAAAGGCTGTGTTGTACAAGCCCAACAACCTGAGTCTGATCTCTAGCACTCATAGTGCACAGAAAGAGAACTGAGATTCCACGGTTGTCCTCTGACCTCTATCTATATGCTGTGATATATATGCTAATATATGCTAATGTGCATACACATGTACACTACTAATAAAATGTTCCCCACAGTTAAAAACAAAGCAAAACCCAACATACACACACACACACACACACACACACACACCACACACTGTCTGTGTGTGTACATACACACACAGACAGTGTACTCATCACAGTCATGTGTGGGCAGCATCATCTAATACAAAGCCAGCTTTGCAGCAGACTTTTGAGTACACACGGGTGTTGTGCAGATAGGATGGAAAACACCATTCTACCATGCTGACAGCATGGTCCACCGTAGAGCGGTCTCTCCTCTCAATAGCATGTCTGACTGTATTGTAGCTTACTGCTGCTGTCACACTGCACAAGAGCCAGTGACAGGCCATGTTGCTAGAAAAGAGCAGCACTGGGAGCGTGAAAGTCCAAGAATAATGCACGTGAGGGTGTTGTCTGCAAGTGTGAATTAACTGTATTAGTGTAGTATCAGGTGAGGCAGGCTACTAACAAAGGAAAGAGCTTTGTTTAGCTACCAAGCTCAGGGGTTCAAGGGCATCAGTTCGGCTCTGGTGAGGGCCTTCTCATTTGCTCATGGTGTGGTAGATGGTCACAGTGGGAACATTGTGGGAGTGAAGACTGCATCTGGATTCAGGAAGCCACAGAACACTGGGTGAGCTTCTGTAATGACCCTCTCTTGGGCATTATCTCAGTCTCTTCTGAGGGCAGAGCCCCCAGAGTGACCCAAAGGCTCTTTACATAATGGGTTCCTATTATGGAACCCTATTAGGCTAGCCAGGGAGATGTGTAGTGATAGTCTTGAGATATAGAGCAAGCCAGTGAGATGGCTCTCTGAGCAAAAGCTGTGTGAGCCTGACATGCTGAGTTTGATCCCCAGCACCCACTGTGGAAGGAGAGAACTGACCCAAGGCTGGTCATCACTTGAGATTTGTCATCATTTGAGATTTGCATCCTGCTTCCCCTGCCCCGAATAGTGGTGCCCCAGGACCAAGCCTCCTACTCACGAGGCTAGAGGACAGAGCACATCCATGCTGTAGCTGTAGGTATTTATGGATAGGAAAGGACAGAGTGTAGGAGCTGCACGGCCTGTTGATTCAAGCAAACCCTGAGGGGCATGGAGCAAATCTGCTACCATGGAAGAAACCTACAGTATCCTGTGCTGTTTCCTGTGTGACAGAGATGCTCAACCACAGTCTCCCAATCAAGGGTTCGGGGTCTTTAGTTGTCTTTCATCCAGACACACATTTCTCTGCACTTCCTTGGGAACTTTGGCTCCTCACCACCTTCCAGCTGCTTTATTGCAACCAATCCTGCTTGGTCTGTCTGCCTCAGCCACATCCTCTGCATCTATATGTCAGTGTTGACACTCATGTTGGCCAAACTAGAGCCAGTGTAACTGGCTCAGACCCAGAGTGTCTACCTAATTCTATTTGCCACAAGATTGTTTTGAAACTCTTTTATTCATTCATTTTTTTTAAATTAAAATTGTGTGTGTGTGTGTGCATGTGTGTGTGTGTGTGTGTGTGTGTGTGTGTGTATGTGTGGGTTGTATGTGTTTATGTGAGTGCACATGCCTATGGAGGTTAGAGGTCAGCATTGGATGTGTTTCTCAATCACGCTCTAGCTTTTGAGACAGTGTTTCACGACCAACCTGTAGCAAACTAATTCGACTATACTGGCTGGCCAGTGACCTCCTATCTTGCCCTACCCTGCCTCCATGCTAGGCTTCTAGCCATGTGCCACTATGTCTTGGCTCTTTACATGGGTAACAACTCAGACCCTTAGGCTTGTGTGGCAGGCACACGTTGAACCTCCTTCCCAGCCCAGTGATCATTTTAGTTTAGATATAAAATATAGAGAGCAATATGTTCTACTGCAGTGCAACTCCACGGTGCTGTCCTCAGCAACCCCGGCTCAGACACATCTTAGAGGAAGTATGTCAGAAGTGGGCAGTGGGGAGAACAAGGAAGGTGCCCAGAGCCTGCTTCCATTCTCAGTCTCCAGGGTGGAGCTGGGCTGCAACTGGGTCTGCAAGCCCTGAGAAAAAGACCCAGAGCTGTAAGTATAGGCTCAGAGCTGTAAGTATAAAGACTGGCTACCCTTAAGTCAATGATACCTACTTTCCTCTTCCCTCAATTTCCCAAGCATTCTAAGGACCTTGTTGCTGTCAGGAGGTTTAAGGGTTTTTTTGTTTATTGATTAAAGCTGCCAGATATTGTATAGAAAACTAAAATATGATTTGGTCACTTTATAAAGAAGGACTATGTTAGAATTATATCACTAATTAAAAAAAAAATTCCCATACACTTTTGGTTCAGGTTGACTTAGCCTAGATTGCAATGTGGTAGAATTGTGAGGAAAGGCAAGCATCCCTGAGGGAAAGGCCCATGACTTCGAGTGAAGTTTCCTGTAGACTACTTGTGTCCAAGTTTGCTTTCTCTTGCTGTGATAAAGACCATGACCTAGAGCAACTCCAAGAAGAATGAGTTTGTCTGGCTTACATATCCTCATTACAGTCTACCAGGAAAGGAACTCAGACAGGAACCTGGAGGCAGGAAATGAAGCAGAGGCCATGGAGGAGTGCTGCTTTTTGGCTTGTTCACCGAAGCTCGCTCACCCTGCCAAAGGGCGGCCCCATCCCAAGGCCCTCCCACATCAACAACTAATCAAGAAAACACCCATGGATGTGCCTATAGGCAATCTGAAGCATTTTTCTCAATCGAGGCTTCTCTTCGCAGATATCTCTAGTTTATGTCAGGTTGACAAAACTGAAACCAAGACACCATGTTGATCAATATCATCTTTAACAAACACACCCTAGAATTATACGCCAGCAGTTCTTAGACCTGTTAAAGTGCTTTGATAGAGCTTTGCCCTGTTTGACAGGTTGAGACACCAGCTCTCATCTATGTAGAAAAAAGTATTAAAAATTATATGGCTTTAATGTAGAAAAAAGCTCATGATTTAGCTGTTCCACAATGAACATGGACTTTAAAGCCTCATGCTGTACAAGATAAATACAACCAGCTTTATCTGTCAATTGTGACTGATTGGTGAATCTCTCTGCCTCTCTCTCCACCCTCTGCCCAGCCCTGCCTCTTGCTTCAATGCCCTCCCCCCACGTGCTCTCACCCTCCTTTACCTCCTCCTCCCTGGACCAAACAAGGCTTACCTGATGAGTCACAGTGGCTAGCTCAGAGTTGTTCTTTATACTCCAGGAAAAGCCCCATTTTAAAAACTGCAGGCACTCACAAGTGCTTGTTCTGTTACCACATAGGCTGAGATTAAGGGGAAAATAAATATAGGGGGAAAATAGAACTTGCCAGAGTTGGGGACTCCATTGCTGCTGCTCCAGGTGACGTGTGCACTACTGCTGAGGTGTATCTATCCTCTGGCCACTGCTCTCAGCGGAAGCTGGGCTCTGAGTGTTCGGATATGAATGACTCTTATCATAAGGATTCTAATAGTATCATAAAATTAGAATAGAATTTCAGAGCTGGCGGATGCACCTGAAGAGCATGTGACTGAGCGTGTGTTGATGTAGCAAGTCTCGGGTGGTCCCTCCAGTCTGGTTAGAACTGGAGGGTGGCCTTGAGAAATGTCCCCTCAGCAAGAGGCAGGAGAAATCACCCACGTTAGACCTGCTGTGTGAGTGTGTTTCAGGGTGACAGTGGTTCCTGCTACAGCTTCCTAAGTGACTAACAGGCTCTCATGAGACTAAAGTGCAGACCTGCGGTTCATTCCTTCCTTGGGCTCCTCCCCTTGTGTCTCCTCTACAGATGGTCAGGCTGGGTCGACCTCTCAGCTTAATCAGCACAGCTGATTTCAAAGAGTGCCCTGCTAGGAAAATTTACTTGTTACATGATCTGTACTTAATTAAAGAGTATTTTATAATGTTTCTTTTTAAATGTATTGTCAGGCTTGCTAAATAGAAATATAAATTGATTGCAAGGCAATTGTAATGGATGACTGACAAGGAAAGAAATCTTTATTACAAAGTGACAGGGGTCTGTGGAGATGGCTTGGTGGTTAAGGGTGCTTGGTGACTTTCCGGAGGATCTGAGTTTGGCTACCAACATTCGATATGGGATGGCTCACAACTGCCTACAACTGCGGCTCTCCTCTGACCTCCACAGGCACATTGTATGCTTACACATATATATAAATAAAATTAAAAAATAAGTATTATAAAAAGAAGCTATCGCTTGATCTTAGGATTATAAAGGTTGCATTTTTACAAACCCTGACTTATTCTCAGTTAAGGAAGCAGCTGTGTAGTCTCTCCTCTCAGATAGTATATGAGTACTGGGAATTTTTAAATTTTCATTTCATGAAATATACTTTTAAATTATTAAAAGTGAATAATTATAAACCTAAAGGTTTATGATGTCAAATAAAACTTAATGACATGCTTTGGCTGCAGTTCCAATATCTGGTGGTCAGATCAATGCAGTAGTCTTGCCTACTTTATACCTACTGAGTGAGTCTGATGTTTTCCCAGCACTGACTCATGGAAATGCCAGGAATGGTAGAGCTGACACCCCAGGTGTTAACCACAGGCTTTTCTCTAGTCACTGAGCAGACCTGGGGAGGAGAAGAGATACTGACTGCATATGACCCATGACCTCTGCTGACCAGCAAGAAGTGAGGAAACTGTACCTGCAGCTGCTGGAGGCAGGTGACACAATGAGGGAGGTGTTCTGGTGTGTGTGTGTGTGTGTGTGTGTGTGTGTGTGTGTGTGCCTCAATGTGACTGATGTTAACAAGGGCTGTGAGAAGTCACAATGAATGAATGAGAAGTTACAATGGCTGGATGCAGTCACCGTCACATGTGTGCCACAGATGGCCACAGCTTATTATCATAGAGTACAGGAATAGTGGGAAGGAGTTTATTTTTATTTTTGGGTATGGGTGTTTTGACTGCATGCATGTCTGTGTACCAGCTGCATGCCTGGTGCCCATGAAGTCTAAGTAGGAGCGCCAGATACCTTGAAACTGAAACGGGTAGTGTGAGCTGCCACAGGATACTAGGAATTGAACCAGAATCCTCTGGTTCTAGAAGAGCAGCTAGTGCTCTTAACCACTGGGCCATCACCTAGTCCCTTGTTTATAATTTTTAAACCGGAGCTACCAATAAGATCATTTTCTGGCCAAATTTAGAAGTATTTTCGTTTCTACTCCCCTCCCCCTACCTCACTGTGCTTGTTTATTTTGTAAAGAAAAAGAAAACTCCCAGTGTGCTCTGTCTGTATAGTGGTACTAGAGAGCTACCAAAGAAAAGCCCAAGGTCCAGCAGCCTACAGGAGTCCTATGAGACTGATAACTAGAAAAAAGCTCACTAGCAGAGCACGCCTGCTCAGTATGAAGACATAGACGCCTGACCATGACATCTTTTATCTTAATTAGGGTAGTAGACTCAACTTGCCATTCTGATAATTCGGCCATTTTCTCAAGCTGAATTAGCATGTTTTAACTTATTTATTCATTAGGTATTATGTTAATAATAAATTAAACTTTATTAAGGCATGGTTGTGTGATGTAATTACAGTTCTCTGAATTAGAGTTTAAGGAAGTTACTGCCATACTCTATGTGACCTCAGTGTTCCCTAAGAACAAGTGTTACTAGCATTATAAAATTTCTGAAAATGCACAGTTTAGGTCTTGGTTGATTTACAGATAGTTGACCTCTACAGAGCTGGTATTCTGAGCAGAGACTTTAGGCCCAGCAGTGGTAACCCCAGCAGGGTTGAGAGTAAGCAGACACTAACAACAGGCTGCATCATTTCCTGAGGTGCTTCCTTGGGAAGTTGTTATGTTCATGATGCAGGGAGGTGGTGCTTGTCTTTGCTCTGAAGTGGGGTGGGGCAGTGGTGTAGAAACCATTCCCCTTGACAGCTTTGTGGGGTTCATTGCCAGGTTTAATTACCCCCCCCCTGGTGTGTGTGTGTTTGTATAAAGGCATGCACACATGCCATGACACACTTGCGGATGTCAGAGGACAACTTGTGACAGTTTTGTCCTTTTATTATGTGGGACTCAGGGATAGAATTCAGGTCACCAGGCTTTGCCACAAACACTGAGGCATCTCACTGTCCTCCTCCTCCTCTTCCTCCTCTGCCCCTCCTCCTTTCCCTCCTTCTCCTTTGAGCAAAGACAACTCACTAATGCAATGTTCTTTTTTTTTTTGATTTTTAATATTTTTATTACATATTTTCCTCAATTACATTTCCAATGCTATCCCAAAAGTCCCCCATAGCGCCCCCCACTTCCCTACCCACCCATTCCCATTCTTTTGGCCCTGGCATTCCCCTATATTGGGGCATATAAAGTTTGCAAGTCCAATGGGCCTCTCTTTCCATTGATGGCCGACTAGGCCATCTTTCGATACATATGCAGCTAGAGACAAGAGCTCCGTGGTTCTGGTTAGTACATCATGTTGTTCCAACAATAGGGTTGCAGATCCCTTTAGCTCCTTGGGTACTTTCTCTAGCTTCTCCATTGGGAGCCCTGTGATACATCCAATAGCTGACTGTGAACATCCACTCCTGTGTTTGCTAGGCCCCGGCATCGTCTCACAAGAGACAGCTATATTTGGGTCCTTTCAGCAATGTGAGAGAGAGAGAGAGAGAGAGAGAGAGAGAGAGAGAGAGAGAGAGAGAGAGAGAGAGAGAGAGAGAGAGAGAGAATGCATACTTACGCAGGCATGCACACACACTTATGATCCCCCCCCACCCCAAGCACTACAGTTCCAGTGGATTGTCTGAAAAGCCATCAGCCATGAATACTAGAATTACTCCAAGGCCCCATCTCCAGGTGATCAGGAAATAGATATGATCTCTACCCACCCCCACTATTGGATAAGGACTAGCTTTCCTCTTGTACTCTCCCTCTATACCATGGAGGTAATGGGAGAGACATGAACTGAGTTCACCATCCTATGCTCCATCCCATGGGCCAGTGCCAGTTCAAGGGGCACACAGGAGTCACTTGTGAGCCTCACAGAAGGGACAAATCATGGCACCTCCATTGGCTCCCAGTGGCCTGGGCTTCATTCTCAGCAGTTGTTCCTGAGCCTGTGCTGGATAGTGGAGCATAGGCAAGCTCCAAGGGTTAGGGAGCTTTGGGCTAACAGTGGGACATGGTGCCTCTCAGGGCTTGTGAGAGGTTTTAGGATGCTGGAGGCTCTTGCACTTTCCACAGCCTGGGCTCGCATCTGGGACCTACCTGCAAACCAGTGGGAACAGGCTGTGGGAGACAGTCTTGGCCAGACACCCTGGAACAGCTGCCTGCAGATGGGTCTGTCTGTTGGTCCCCCAGCTGGGTCTGCTAATGAAGGATGCCTTCATCGCTGCTCCTGGAAGACTCCATTGAATATGGAAGAGAACCCAAGGGTTTTAGAAAGGAAAAACAAAAACAAAAACCCTAAGCTTCAGGATATTGCTTTCATTGTGAGCTATGAGAAAAGAGGATCTTTTAATGGTCATTGGTAAGAGATAATTAAGGAGAATTTCAGTTACAGGGCACTTTGCAGAAAGACTGTAATTAGCAAAATGGGGCTCCTGTGTCTTGGTGCATCTTTCATCTCCTTACTGTGCTCATCCTCATCTGGCTGAGCAACATTTGATCCGTAGCTCTCCTCAAGCTGTATTGACATAGCCTTTGAAAAGGAAGCCTAGTTCTTTAACCGAGAGTGTACTTGAATTTCAAACACAATAACCCAAGGTTAGGGAACCAGACATTGGGGATGGCAGTGGTGCTGACTGATGGGAACTGCAGAATGTGTCCATGGGTCCAGGTGACAACAGACTTCTGTCCCTTAGGACATGAGCCTTTGGTCATGAGTGAAAGAGAGAGAGAGGTTGTGATGTTGACTAGAGAGCATTCCAGGAGGAACTAGGAGCCTCGTGCTCCATATTCATATTTAAAAGTTATGTGCCCAAGGGAGAATTTTATATTAGATATTTTCTTATTTACATTTCAAATGTTATTCACTTTTCTAGTTTTCCCTCTGAAAATCCCCTGTCCCCTCCCCCCTCCCCCTGCTCCCCAACCCACCCATTCCCACTCCTGGTCCTGGCATTCCCCTATACTGGGACATAGAACCTTCATAGGACCAAGGGCTGAGGGAGAATTTTGAAAGAGGGAAATAGTTTTTATTTGAGAAATGTTAGTGACATCATATTTGATGTTTCCAACATTACTCATAGACTGGGTGATGGTTTGTCCCTGTGGGTTCTCCTGTTTCTACCCCTGTTCCTTCCCTTCACTGCAGGACTTGAGAGTGGACCCATCCTCTCTTTCTCTGGAGAATGTGAAGAAAAAGGAAATATTCAAACTCTTCTCTGGCCTGAGCAGATGGCCCAGTGGGCAAACA
Source organism: Mus caroli (assembly GCF_978045245.1). Lineage (NCBI taxonomy): Eukaryota > Metazoa > Chordata > Mammalia > Rodentia > Muridae > Mus > Mus caroli. Next base: position 26,789,785 of record NW_028227259.1, read on the forward strand.
CTTGCAGCTCACACATGAAGTTCAGATCCTAGCATCCAGATAACAAGGCAGAGACAGAGACAGAGACAGTACAGTAGCTGGAGCTTGCTGACTGCCAGCCTAACACCAAAGGACAATTCATGGAGAGACACTTCCTGAAAGGAATAAGACAGAAAGTGATGAGGAAGACACATGCTGCCCTCCTCTGGCCTTCTCCCATGTGCATAGGTGCATAGGTGTATGCACTGGCACACATTAGTGTTCATATATGATATACTTGTGACACACCACACACATACATACTGTACTGGCTGGGTTTGTGTCAACTTGACACACATTAGAGTCATCAGAGAAGAAGGAACCTCGGTTGAGGAAATGCCTCAATAAGACCCAGCTGTAACTCATTTATTTTCTCAGTTATTGATAGATGAGTTGGACCCAGTTCATGGTGGGTGGTGCTGTCCCTGAGCTGGTGGTCCTGGGTTCTATTAGAATGCAGGCTGAACAAAAAGCAGCACCCCTCCATGTTCTCTGTATCAACTCCTGACTCCAGGTTCCTGTCCTGCTTGAGTACCTGCCCTGACTACTACTATTCATGTGAGGTTCAATGTGTGCTTTGAACTTCAGTATTGTTTCTTTTACAAATGTGGGTTCCCTTGCATTTAGAGCATAGATGTTCAGAATTAAGAGTTCGACTTGGTGGAGTTTTTCCTTTGATGACTATGTAGTGTCCTTCTCCATTTTTTTTTTTGGATAAATTTTGGTTGAAAGTCTATTTTATTGGATATTAAAATGACTACTACTCCAGCTTGTTTCTTGGGGGATATTTGCCTGGAAAATTTTTTCCCAGCCTTTTACTTTGAGGTGATGTCTGTCTTTGTCACTGAAGTATGTTTCCTGTATGCAGCAAAATGCTGGATCCTGTTTGCATATCCAGTCTGTTAGCCTATATCTTTTATTAGGGAATTGAGTCCATTGATGATGAGAGATATTAGGGCCAATGATTTATGGTTCCTATTATTTTTGTTGGTAGATATGGAGTTATATTTGTGTGTTTCTCTTCTTTTGGGTTTGTTGTGAAAAGATTAATTTATTACTTTTTCTTGGGTGAAGTCTTCCTCCTGTGTTGGACTTATCCTTCTATTATCCTCTGTAGGGTTGGATTAGTGGAAAGATATTGTTTAAATTTGGTTTAGTCTTGGAATACCTTGGTTTCTCCATCTATGGTAATTGAGAGTTTTGCTGGGTATAGTAGCCTGGGCTGGCATTTTTTTTCCTTTTCCTTTATTTATTTATTATTATTCTTTAATCATGTGTTACAGTCCAGTCATTATCCCCTTCCCTGTTGACCATCTGGCTGTTCCTCATCTCATACCTCTTTCCTAAGATGATGTCCCCTCCCCAACACACCCTCCCCACCATTCCTCCCCACTCCCTGGGGACTCAAGTCTCTCAAGAGTTATGTGCACCTCTACCAGAGACCTGGGAGGTGAGAGATTTCAGGACTCAAAGGGAGGGACCTTAGATAAAATTGGGATGACATTTTTGTTCTCTTATGGTCTGTCTCACACCTGGCCAGGATCTTCTGGCTTTTATAGTCTCTGGTGAGAATTCTGGTGTAATTTGGATAGGTCTGCCTTTGCCTTTATATTTTACTTGACCTTTTTGCCTTCAATATTCTTTGTTTATTCTGTGCATTTGGTGTTTTAATTATTATGTGATGAGAGGGATTTCTTTTCTAGTCCCATCTGTTTTGTTTTCTATAGGCTTCTTGTATGTTTATGGGCATCTCTTTCTTTAGGCTAGGGAAGTTTTCTTCTATAATTTTGTTGAAGATGCTAGTCACTTGAGTTGGGAATCTTCACTCTCTTCTATACCCATTATTCTCAGGCTCAGTCTTTTCACTGTATCCTGGATTTCTTGAATGTTTTGAGATAGAATGTTTTTGCTTTTTGTTTTTTCCTTGACTGTTGTGTCGATATCTTCTATGGTGTCTTCTACCACTGAGATTCTCTCTTCTATCTCTTGTATTGTTAGTGATGCTTGCATCTGTGACTCCTGTTCTATTTCCTAGGTTTTCCATCTCCAGGGCTGTCTCCCTTTGTGTTTTCTTTAATGTTTCTCTTTCCATTTTTAGATCCTGGAGAGTTTTGTTTAATTTCTTTACCTATTTGATTGTGTTTTCCTGTATTTCTTTAAGGGATTTTTATGTGTTTCCTCTTTAAAGGCTTCTACTTGCTTACTTGTGTTCTCCTGTGTTTTTCTATGGGATATATTTATGTCCTTCTTAAAGTCTTCTATCATTTTCATGATATGAGAATTTAGATGTCAATCTTGCTTTATAGATGTATTGGGGTATCTAGGACTTGCTGTTGTGGGAGAACTGGGTTCTGATGTTGCCAAGCCAAGTTGGTTTCTATTGCTTATGTTATTGCCCTTGCCTCTTGCCATCTGGTTATCACTGGTGTTTTTTGGCCTCTCTATCTCTGATGGAGCTTGGTCTTCATGTGAGCTTGTGATCATGTGATCCTGGATATGTCAGGATACCTGGGGAGTCTATCTACAACTGGGGTGAGGGCTGTGTATGTTTGGATCCAGAGCCAATGTTCTGCTCCCAGCACAGATGGAAACTGGAAGGCATGTGGGTCTTTGGTTGGGTGGGGTATCTGCTTCCTAGGATTATTGGAGTCCTAGTTATGCCAGGTATTGGGGCAGGGTTTGGGGTCTCACCTGTGATCCTGGATGTGTCAGAATATCTGAGGAGTCAAGTTGGAACTGGGGTGTGGGCTGTGTGGGTTTGTGTCCAGAGCCCAGGCTCTGCTCCCAGCACAGGTGGAAATCAGAAGGTCAATACACTTCCTCTTGTGGTAACCTCCAACCTTATGGATTTATATTCATTTTTGTTGCTAATTCATAACTGTAATTTTGCTACTGTTATGAATAGTAATATAAATGTCTGTGTTTTCTTATGGTCTTAGCTAACCCAAGGAGTCACAAGCCACAGTACTGCTGACTGAAAAAAAAAAAACTCAGCATGAGCACATGAAACGTTCCTACTGTACTCAAAATGGTCCTCAATACACATGTTGAAGCCATTCTGTGTTTTATGATGAGCATCATGTGGCAGAGCTGACTGCAGTGTGGTTATTTAAAAATGTTTCTAATCAGCTTCTATTCTGTGTGTGTAACAATCAATGCCCTCCAATGTCACTCTGCTTCCCCTATATATGACTATACCGTTCTATTATGTGCCAATTCATTTTGTATCATCTTATTTTATTATATAGGACAGCTTCGTTCTCTGCCACTATATGCAACAGTGCCTTAAATCTTTCCGGGCTTTAGTTTTCTAGTGCATATGTACATCCCACCAGTTAGCTCTCTGTGCCACTCATCTCAGTCTCTGCTGTAAGTCCCACTAAAGATTGTTCCTTCAGTCATGGTCTTTGATGGATCATTTCCCAGCTTTCTAAAGGATGTACAAAGCCACCTTTACAGCAATAACAATCAACTGATCAACTATGCCACTTTAGTTCTTTAGAAAGCTAAAGTCATAGGCCATTAACTCACTGGACACCCCAGGAAAGCTAGGACTATTTTCTAAAGAGTGGCAAGACAAGAGCTCTCATTCCTTTTGGGCAGAAGCTACCACATAGGAGACACAATTTCTTGAAAGGTATTCTAGCATGATGTGGACTATGATGAGATCCTCTAGTCCTCTGGAGTAACATAGTCTTATTCTCCAAAGGACTGTGCTCTGTAGCCCTTGTAAGTAAGGGTGTTCTTAAGAAAGCCAAGAAACAGAAAAATCATGGGAAAACCTTCCTTACCATGTAGATCTGGGAAAGATGGGGCTTTGGTAAAGACTTGTAGCTTTCTGGGTCCTCATTGTCCATATTCCATGTATATCAGGTGATAAACCTCAAAGGGGAAGATGCCAAACCTTGTCACCCTCATAATACCAGTGAGAAACCCCTGGGTTTGAAAGAAGGGAATAGTAAAGAGGCCTCTTCCGAAATAGAGGCGTCAGGACATTAATGGTTTTTTGCCACGGGGAGGAGGGCAGGGTGCCTGAGAAGACCCCTCCCAAGATCTAGAGCCACATTCATGTCCATGATTCCAGTTGAGTCAGAGCAGCAGAGACCCGTCTACCTCAGCCTAATTGTTGTTAGGCAACATGAAAAGCTGGGCCAGGAGAGAAACTCTTACGAGGTGGCCATGAGAAAAAAAAAAGATTGAAAGTTGAGTAGAATAGCATCTTGTTTCCCCACCCCATCCATAATCATAAGTAGTCATTAAACGTTTGTAGTCTGCCATACTCTTAGAGTAACCATAGTAACATTCACTCCAACTACATTCTGATTGGTATAACAGAACTTCCTGACACATATACTAAAAGCCCAGCCAACAAAAGCCAAGGCACAAGCACTCTGCTCATTCCCTGCTAGCTCCATATGATCTGTAGATTTCAACAAAATTACAAGGCACACAAAAGAAAAAGTGCATACAGTGAAGTAAACATTTCTGTGTTTTTGTTTGTTTTTTGTTTTTGTTTTTTAAAGAACTCAGTTGTGTCACATGATGTTCTTCTGGAAGCTGTCTTGTGAGAAGGTGTTGTGTCCGGCCAGCAGATCACAGCCTGGGTTCTAGCCTGGAAAGGCATTTTGGAAACCTGGAAGAGAAGAGGGGCTAGGCGGCGAGAGAAAGGAATGTAGCTAAGACAACATTCTGATCAAAGCTCAATTTTACTATTTTCAAACACTCAGTTATAAAGGAAGGGGGAGGGAACCCGATTTCCCGCCAAGTAATCTCGGGGTCCAGTAGCAGGACGAACACGTGTGTGCCTCCAAGCAACAAAGCGGCAGGGTCCAGCAGTAGGCGTGGCAGGACGAATGAGCAGGTAGCTCCACCCTTGAGCAAGCAGGTTCAAGCAGGTGGGGGAAGGGAGACCACATCTCCTCCCATTAGTTAACAAAAAAATAAAAAAAAGAAAAGGCTGGCCTGAGGCAGAAAAATTATCTATGTTCAATAGTTCTGCCTGAGTTTTAGGGCTAAAGAAAAAACCTGTTTCCGTGGGATTCCCTATCTTTTCTAATGGTAAACTGTATCTGGCTAAGACTGTCCTTATTATCTTAGTAAACCACTAACAACAGAATAGTGCTGGGCTGTAGGCTCTGACTTTATAATGCTAATTAGTGCTGAATAGGTAACTACCTGGTTGCATTTTAAGTAGGGTGTTGGAACCCTGGCTAAAGAATAACACTGAGTTGATATTCCTCCGCAATTTTGGATGACAGGCAGGGAAACAGGGAGAAGGGGCAAGACTGGCTTGCTCCTTAGTACAAGGCCAATTGGCTATTTATTTGGGTGTGAGGCAGTGAAGGGCTTGCCCTTTCGACAGTACGGTCTCCAACCTCTCTCCCCCCTATTAATTAAGTCTAAATAGGCAACGCTTAACTGAGGTGATCAAATGATTTTCTCATCTGTAGATGAGTGGGCCTTTAACCTTGGCTTGGGTGGACATTGACCTGATTCCTCCCGTGGGCGCTATAACAACCCACATCTGTGGCTCTTGGTATCTTTTGGGGAGGGGAGGCAGAGCCTTAGGTATTTTTGGTTTTTAGCTGGAATGGGATACCAACCTCCTTTAAATCAGGTGTGTCGCACAGGGAACTCAGAAACGGTCAAGCTGGACCTTCCCCCGCAGTAATCTCCTGCGCCAAGTGGTAGCCATACTGTATTCGCATGATTACGAATCAGTATGCGCAGTTCTGAGTGCTGCGTGGTCTCTATAGGAGACTTGTCAACCTCAGATTTAGCAAGGCCTAGACAAGAATTATGTCATTATTAACACCACTAATTGTGGTTAAAATAGGAGCTGGAAGTCTTTTCTCCTCATCCCTGTTATTCCCAATAGCCTGAGGAACTAAGGACACCTTGCAGTAACAGTAAGGGTGAAAAGCCAGAGGCCACCTAAGGAACTAAGCCCATCTCTATCAAAATAAGAACTAATCTCTGTAAATATTTGAAATTTTTACTTCCCTAGCTCTCTTGGTAAATCTAAATTCTATCTCAGACTGAAAGCCACGTGCTGGAATGTCCTTGGAAGGAAGATAATAGTCGCCACCTGTGTGCTCTTGGGGGAAGGGTAGGCATGCCTGCAGGTCTGGCCGGAGAACGTAGATTGACCTACTTGAAAAAAAGAAAGAGATCTAGACAATGAGAGAGTAGCAATGCAAATTTTCATTTTGGAGAAGTCAAGGTACTTTATTCAGTTGCAAATTGTAAGGCTAAGGCTAGTCTCCGGCCTCCTGTGGGGGAGCTGGCTCAGAGAGTAGCAGGAAAACAGATTTTCTGGGAGCTTCAGTTTCCAGCTGAATTTCAAGCAAAAGAGGAATTTTAGTCCTTAAGGTGATACTTATAAGAAGATTTGGAATGTGTGTTCATCTGACTAATTAATCTCTCTGGCAGCCACCGTGCTCTATCTTTATCTCTTGAAAAAACACAAACCGAGCCCCTTCCCCAGATTAGAACCGGATCCTTTCATTCGTAGTTAGGGGGTCTTTTCAATTTATTAATCGATAAGAATTAGAAGTAACTGGATGCCAGTGGCGATCCGCTGCAGACTGACCTTTAATATCAGTTTGCAAAAAGTTTAGGACAAATAAGGCAAGATGAGCCTTTGGTGACCTTGGGGTATATGCTCTGAATTAACTTTGCTAGGTAATTTAGAATATAGGAATCTCTAATAATTGAACTGAATATTAGACCAGTCTAAGATTGAGTTAGAATGGCTGGTCACACTGAAGAAAAGTGAAAAATCATTATGACTCTATTAAATGACTAATTTTACTAAGTCTGAATATACAGTCTCTGATGAACTATTGTCATAAAGTTAAAAGGCTAGAAGCTAGTCTAAACTGGAAAAATGACAAGCAAGGATGGATCTAAAACATGAATTTAATCTTTTAGTCCTTTTAATCAGGACACTGAGTTAACTTACCTGTCAGCTTGGCACACGAATTACTAATATGCTTTTGTAGCGTTCTGTGGAGAGAACCTGTTTTTCCCTTTCCTAATAAGGTAGCTGTTTTAGGATCAATCTATAAGCCAATAAGTAGACCCTTTTAAGATACTAAAAAGCATTTATTAAATTTGACATTTTAATCTCAAATTTTGAAAATAAAGGTATGATTTAAATAGTGTGCATGGAAATGCACTAAATAGTATATATGGGGATACAATTTCTCTCTTTTGTCTTTTAAGAGGTTAAAGTTTAAAATTTTACAATATCTAACCTTTTGAATTAATAACTTTTTGGACAAAACATTTTAAATACTTAGCTGTAAAGGGGCAGTGACTAATTGCACTTTCAATCATTTTTCTTAAGGAACGGTTGTAACTAGAAAGCTTGAAAAGTTATTAATAGTCACACGTGCATAATTTATTTATTTATTAACTAGAAATATGTATAAGTAATTGTAAATTTGAGAATTAATAGTATCTGAGGGACGAACAATTTTAAGTAATTATGAGCTCAGAGATATAGCATTGACTATTAATATATAAATTAAGGTTTGATTGTTCAGCATTTTAAAACACCATCTACAGCACACAACTAGATTATTTGTGCTGGAATAGGGGCAACTGTGTGTCTTAAGACTTTGCCCAACAGCAGCTAGTTGGGCCCATGTGGGCCAACGATCGGCTGGGAGGATGAGAAAAATAACTTTACAATAATGTTTTTTCTGGCCAAAGAATTGTCTTGGGCACAACTAATTTTTAATTACCAATTAACAACAATTATAAAAGCTTTTTTTATTTTTTGTAAAACCTTTTGTAGTAAACTAAAACACTAAATAATAAAAGGATACTGTCTCTGAATCTGTTGGGTGAGAGCAAGGATTTAAGGTAAACTTCCCTTGAGAAGCATTAGTTAATAAAATACTTTCCACTTAGGAAACAATATATACTGAAAGATTAAAACTTTTGGCTTCTTGTAAAGAAGCAGAAACAATAAATATTTTTCTTACATAATGTAAAGCTATATTAGCCATACGTAGAGGCAAAATTTTTTAGTGATTATCAGTTTACTAGAAGCAAAAATCTTTGAATTTAAGCATTAAACATCTGAATAGATCTGTAACACTGTTAAAAAGAAATTTTCTTGAACACAGGGAAAAACCTTTTCAGGCATTGTTTGCAAAACAAAAGGCCACAAGCTGCTCTGGGGCTGCCCAGAGCCCTGTATTGACTCAAAGGTAAAATACTTTTTAATCTGAGCATCAATCTTAAATTTGCAATCAAACTGCAAGCTGCAGTCAATGGAACAATGGCAGTTTTAACCATAATTTTTAAGTTTTTTGTGCAAGGTTAGGATAATACCTACAAATTTGGGAAAGCAAAACCTACGTTTAAAACAATTTATTACCGTTAAAATTAATATTAGAAGCATTACTATCATATTACGAAGTTTAGATGTCAATTAATACCTATGAATACCTATTAAAGCAAGCTTTGATGCTTTAATAAAGAGGCATTGCTTTAAATCTTATCTTAAATTTTACTATTTAGGATAGGAACCACATTAATCATTATCTAAACTAGAAATATCTTTAGAGACCCAGCCTCTAGGGCTGCCTTAGGCCACGTGTTGGAAGGACTCTAAACTTGAGTTATCAATGTTAACATTAACCATCTATAGCAATGGAACAATTATTAATCTTAACCAACAACTTATGAGCTGAATGCGAAAACATGCAGAACACATTTTCAATAAAAAAGAACCAAATGAAGCAGTTAATTTTAGACCAATCAGAGAATATTAATTTTTTGTAGCTACAATCATAGAATAAAAAAGCACTTTACCATTGTCAAACACATTAATCATGAACCATTTATCAGATTTGAAACTAAGAGGCTGTGCACTCGCTGCTTTTTCTTAAAACCAACATTTTTTCCATCAGGGTCCCTCCTGCCACGTGTCTGGTTTTTGGCTGAAACACGTGGCAGCTCTTGGCTTTGCAGATAAAGTTTTTTATACCATCTTTATTATCCAACATAAAACATAGAACATTCATTCATACAGACTGGACACGAACATACATGAATTGAACACGAGAACAGATTGGTGCACCAGACATTGAACAAGACACAAAATGGGGGCAGAGTACTCCTGCTATTTGGGACAATTTCCTCCCTCATGATGCAGTTTTTATAACTGCGGCAATCTGCCTGATTATTAATTTCCTTTTAATAAACACTTTCCTTTCTCACACCTAACAATGTAGCTTTTGCGAGCCACGGCCTACCGCCTGTGCCTAGCTCCTCTTAAGCTTCACTGCTGAACCTAAGTGAACCAGCGCTCGGGCTTAACGCTGTCTCAGCTTAGCCCATACCTTCTCCGGTATGAATTTCCTTTATCCTTTAATTATTCCATGGAGCTCCAAACCAGCAGTGTCTCTTCCAAAAATCCTTTGCCGTTTCTCAGTCCCGCGTTGGTTCGCCAAATGTTGTGTCCGGCCAGCAGATCACAGCCTGGGTTCTAGCCTGGAAAGGCATTTTGGAAACCTGGAAGAGAAGAGGGGCTAGGCGGCGAGAGAAAGGAATGTAGCTAAGACAACATTCTGATCAAAGCTCAATTTTACTATTTTCAAACACTCAGTTATAAAGGAAGGGGGAGGGAACCTGATTTCCCGCCAAGTAATCTCGGGGTCCAGTAGCAGGACGAACACGTGTGTGCCTCCAAGCCTCAAAGCGGCAGGGTCCAGCAGTAGGCGTGGCAGGACGAATGAGCAGGTAGCTCCACCCTTGAGCAAGCAGGTTCAAGCAGGTGGGGGAAGGGAGACCACAAGAGGGCATGCAATGTTTTGCTGAAAACAGACACGAGAGAATATGTGATGTTTAGAAATAATATAAATATAACCCCACAAACAGTGAGAGGAGGCTCTTGCCTTGCTAGGACATGTAATGCTTATCTGGTTTCACTTATTTGCTGGTCATTGCTAGTCTTTGTCTTCACTTTGTAAAAAGAAATGTACCAAAAAACTTCTTGTGGTCTTCTGATTAATATTGGCAGCTTTTGCTGACTTGTGCAGATTTGGAGGAATCTCACTGTTTCTGTTGGATTGAGCCACCACTACTGATTCATGTTTGGTGTTTGCTATTGAACTGGACTGCTGGTACCCTGACAATGATGAGTGAAATTTCTACAAGGAAGTTCTTCTAAACAGGTCCA
>NW_028227259.1:26805000-26870000 GCF_978045245.1 Mus caroli
AAGATTTTCCTGAAATGACCCTGATATAGCTGTCTCCTGTGAGGCTTTCCCGTGTCTGGCAAATACAGAAATGGATGCTCACAGTCATCTAAAGGATGAAATACAGGGCCTCCAATGTAGGAGCTAGAGAAAGTACCCAAGAGCTGAAGGGGTCTGCAATCTTATAGGTTGAACAACAATATGAACTAATCAGAACCCCCAGAACTTTTGTCTCTAGATGCATATGTGGCAGAAGATGGCCTAGTTGGCCATTATTGGGAAGAGAGGCCCCTTGGTCTAGCAAACTTTATATGACCCAGTACAGGGGAAAGCCAGGGCCAAGAAGTGAGAGTGAGTGGTTAGGGGAGCTGGGTTGGGGAAGGTATAGGGGATGTTTGGGATAGCATTTGAATTGTAAATGAAAAAAATATGTAATACAAAAAGAAAATAAAAAAACTATTTTCAATAGACATTAAAAACGGAAAAAATAAAAAAGAAATAATGATAAATCCAGAAAATTACGTGGGAAAAGAAAAACCCTTACTCATGAGTTTACATGTTGATACATCTGCTCTGTAAACCAATGTGGGGAAATCTGAAAGAGCTAAAAGTAAATCTACATATCACTCAACATTCCACTCTTTTACCTATGGTCCAATGGAATGACATCCAACTCCACAGAAATCTGCTCAGCTATGTTCATTGGTACTGTAGTCACAATAGGTAGGGAATTTAAACCATCTAAATGTCCTTGAACTGATGAAAAGATAAGGAAAACAGGGCACATACACACAATGCATTATTCAATTGTGAGGAAAAATGAAATCAAGAAAGTTTCAGCTAAATGCATGAACCTACAAAATATACTGAGTGATATAAACCATACACAAGAAGAACAAACTCCACATGATGTTGATCATTTGTGTTTCCTATCTCCCAATCTTTAGATGTAAGTACATAACTTGGAGTAACCATAGAAGATATGAAAGAAAAGGAAGACTATATATGAAAAGAAGAAGGTCTAGAGAGAGCTATAGCCGGGTACAGGTGATATGAAGTAAAGAATGGAAAAAACAGAAGTGTAGTTGTTGAAGGAGGAGAAAGAACATTGCAGAGGAAGAGAGGGAGCATCAATGGGAGGAGAGGCCCTTGGTCCTGTGAAGGCTCTATGCCCAAGTACAGGGGAATGCCAGGACCAGAAATGGGAGTGGGTTGGTTGGGGAGCAGGGGCAGCAGGGTAGGATTGGGGGGGTTTGGAGAGGAAACTACGAAAGGGGCAACATTTGAAATGTAAATAAAGAAAATATACTTGAGAAAATATAAAAAGTATACAATGTTATATTTATCTAAAATTGCATGCACACACACACAATTACTTGGTGTGATAATGCTTCCCTCAGGAACCATAGACTACATAAAAAAATACATATTACAAGGCATAGAAAACCTCCTTTGGGTTGATGGTTAAGGGAGCCCAAGGGACAATACAAGTAATCAACTGCTTTCACCCTGTTTTGTCTCCTAAAACTTGAAGGTAAATACCTATTGGTGAGCACACTATACAGTTTGAGAACAGGACTTAGGGGAAGTGAGATGGGTGTGTTCCAGAAGCCTTCTTCCTGAGAACCTTTAGAGAAGTTAAATAAACATCAACAAAGCAGAACACATAAATTACTCACACACACAAATACACATGCACAAACACACAAACACACAAACACTCACACACACACATATACTCACACACACACAAAGTCTTGATATAGCTGAAGGAGAAAGTTTACAGGAACAAGAAAGTAGAAAAACAGGAAACAGAAAATCCCTTCAGTTATTTTATAAATATTAAGTTACTCTGAATTCAAGAATATTAAAGGTCGGGGAAGGACTGGAGAAGCTGAAAGGGCTTGCAAGCCCTTGGGAAGAACAACAAAATCAACCAACCAGATTCCCCCAGAGCTCCCAGGGACGAAACACTAACCAAAGAAGACCCATGGTTCCAGCTGCATATGTACCAAAGGATGCCCTTATCTGACATCAATGAGAGGGGATTAATTCTTTCACACATTAACTCCTCGATTCATCTCCAGGCTGAGTCAGTTCCATTCAGTAAATACTTACACAGTCACGTGGAACAAGTACTTCCTTAGATCTTCTATGGCAAAAGGGGAGCTTCAATTGTCCTTCCTAATTAGCACCAACAAAACACAGCAGTTTATAGTCAAGGACAACCGCATCTATCAAAAGCTATTTCCCAGAGTGACATGGAAGGTCATTATATCTGGTGTGTGGTTATCACTGATGCTGTATTGCAAGCAAAACTGAGGCACATGACTCTGGCCTTCCTGATTTATTTTATATTCTTTTGTGATTGTTTTTATTTCCTCAGCAGCTGCACTGCAATGACTGTATATTACTCAATGTTTGGCTACAGAGCCATGGATGGATGTGTGTTACAGAGTACTTTATGTTAGGAGTAGGAGAATTCATGACAGCATGGATACAGTATGGAGGTGAATATGTCTTAAAGTGTGTGTACATGGGGTAAGCCACATGATCCACACACAAGAGACCATCGCCTTGTGTATCCCTAGGTGGCTATGACTTCACACATATACAGGAAAGGATAGCTGGGTCTGGGTTTAGTCAGAGAAGATGCAACTGACCCTAAAGAGACTGAGGTCTCTGGAAGTTTAGAGGTCTGGTGGGGTGGGTTTGGGGAACCTCGTGGACGGAGGAGGGACAGGGGAGGAGGTATGGGATGTGGAAGAGACAGAGGGTAGATCTGGACTTTAAAAGAAAAATCAAAAGTAAAACAAAAGCATAAAAGTTTTATTTTTTGCCGGGAGTAATGGCACACACCTTTAATCCCAGCACTCGAGAGGCAGAGGCAGGTGGATTTCTGAGTTCGAGGCCAGCCTGGTCTACAAATTGAGTTCCAGGACAGCCAGAGCTACACAGAGAAACCCTGTCTCGAAACACCAAAACATAACAAAATTAGTGTTATTTTTCTTGTGTTTCAGACTTGCTTTTCTTTCTAAGCAGAGTAAGTTTGTCACCTTTCTGGATAGACAGAATTAATAGGAGCTAGAAAGTTGAAAGCAAAGATGGCTATTATACCAGCATGGGTTCAGCACATCACCACATCAAGGACAGGGTGAGGGAGTGGGCTGTGGAGCCAGGTGGAGAGCCACAGCCTCATGACTGGACCCTTGAGAGTACCAGGCTCCCCTGTGCCTCATTCAGTCCTCACTCACCTCACAAGGTGAGGACTTGCTCACTCTTGCTTGTAGGGAGTAGAGCATTGATCACTTTGACCACTAGGGGGAGCAGTGATGAGGGGTCAGGACTAATTCAAAGGTGTATATGGGCAGATGGTCTGTTACCCTGCCAGCTGGGTGTGGTATCAGAGAAGGAAGAGTGGGTGACCATAATCAGACTGACATTTTCTCAGCGCCATGCTCTAAGTACAGCCTTGGGCAAGTGGGTCCATCATACTGAGCTTTGGCTTCCTTATCTGTCATTGATGATAAGAATCCAGACCTCACATTGATGTTGTTTAAGTGAGATGCTTTGACAGCTGCCTAGCTATTGAAAAGAGATCAATATTATTGCTTATTACAGTGTAGACCCAGGGCCTTCCCTGGGAATAACAACAATAACGATTATGTTAGCAGCAATAGAAGTAAACGAAGGAATTATTATTAGATTTTTCCCATCTTTTCTTTCAGTCAGGTCCAAGTTTAGGAGTGCAGGGGACTGGGCCTGGAGACTGCTGTAGCTGGTTGAGATTCACAGTTGCTTAGCTAGCCCCTGTGGAGAAACAGGGAAAGCCACTTTTGGCTACTTAGGTCCAAAGCATGCATAGGTAGGATAGCCTCTACTACTCACTTGCATGGTGGTGGCTGTCTTGGGTTGAATCTTTGTCCATTGCACTGCAGCTCAAGGCTTTTCTTAGGATTAAATCAGGGAGAACTTAGGGGGATTTTACCAAGAAGAGACTTTTATGAGATGTGTAGCAAATCCCAACTGTGACAGGCAGGTTTGTTATGAATACCTTCTTTATATACAGTACTGGAAATGCCCAAGTCACTTCTCCTTGCACAGTAGGCCACACAGCATGGTAATTCACTTTATGTTGCCTTCCTTTCTGGAGTTAAAATTCCATGTAAAGAAGAAAATAGATCCTATGACATCTGAACTCTTAAAATTGATCTGTGTGGATGGGTTTTTTTTGTTATTTATTGTTAATATTTTTGGTTTCTGAACCTGTTTTGTTTGCAAGAGGAGTATGTATTCTACAGGACTGTGACTGTAGCTATTCTGAATTTGGGTGCAGGGAAGCATGTTTCAATATGCCATTCTTACAGTAAACTTTTTTATAACCCAAATTAAATAACTATGTACAAATTACAGAAGCTGACAGAAAAGTCTCTTACATGTACAAATATGGATAAGAGTAGACACAGCAGGGGATAATAGGTGTGTATGCTGAGTGCTTACAGCAGCTGGCTTGCCCTAGGCCACCCAATATTCTTCCAGATTTCCCCATTATTGTTGTGCTCACCTTGTCCAGCAAGAAAAGATGCAACAAGGTCAGATTCTTCTCAACAGCTTTCTATATTTCAGGAACACCTCCATGCTACTGGGGAACTCAGGGAAACCCCTGGAGGACCGCCTATATCCACCCCAGCACTGTGGAGAGCTATGTGTCCTCCTGGGATTTGTCAGTATGTCGGACCCTTTGATGTGTAACACCCTCTCAGAGGGTTTGGCGCCAGATTCGGGCTGGAACCTGTGCAATGGCTTTGTTTAAGGCACTGGTGTACTGGAGGTCCAGGGCATCTTTTGGGTGTGCGGCTGCCTACACATTACACTCTTCACTTCACCACCTACCCTGTTCTTGTGTTAAGACTCCCACTTTGCAACAAACTTATCACACAGGGATTTTACACAGTTTGGGGAGGGCTTGGATCACAGGCAAAAAAACAGGTCATGAGGGATCTTTTTTTTTTTTCAAGTAGAACAGTTTGCTACTATGCTTAGAAGAAAAAAAAATACATTATTGTAGCTTATAGCAAAAAAATAAAAAACAAAAAAACAAAAAAGAAAAACAGCAAAACATAAAAACAAAACCCAATCCATGCTAAAGTGGTTAGGGACAGGAAAGACGATCTCATTAACCTTGAGTGGCCAGCCCCATGTAGCACTATTGCCCTGTTTCCCATGTTTAGCTGCTGCCAGGCTGTTCATACTTCCAATGCCATCCACCACCTGTGGCTAGCCTCCAGTGAGCTGGCTGCCACTCACACTTCCCCTTTACCTCTTAAAATAATAACACAAAACCCTTGTAATATGCCAGACAAATTTATTAGGGGAAATCTACAACCACAAAATGCCCATGTAAACAATGCAAAACTCAACACATACAAATACAACCTGCACACTTAGATCAGGAAAATGTACCTACATTACTCTATTTCCCATTTATGAAATCCCCAGTTACTTATGGCCCCTAGAGCCCCGTAGTCCAGCACCATCTTCCTATTCCTCCTTATTTTGTCCTTCATTCCCTCTCTCTTCTCCATCTCACTTCCCCTCTCTAAAAATCTCAGCTCTGCCTTTCTTCCCCCTGCCCAATAAGAGCCTCTAGCCTTATCTGATCAATTAAGATTTCACCTGACTGCACCCGTTTTTAGGGACTCTTGAGGGAGCAGAGCACACAAACATTAATATTCCTTCCACCCCTTTTTGTTCACTTAAAAGGCTCTGAACACAGAAATAGCAGTGGTAATATCAGAGCCGTGTATACATGCCTGGCAGCCTAGGACACTGAGTGTGGGCAGGTCAGGCACTGTACCTACAGATCTGAGATTCTTCACTCAAGTGGATTTGAACCTGTTCATCTAATACAGCATATTCACTGGAAGGGCAAAAGCCAAAGGCAGGAAGTGTGGGGATGCCTCACAGGTTAGAGCATCTGCTACTCACTAGAAGACCCACATGGTACCTAACAATCATCTCCAGGAATGGTTGTGATTCCATCTGTGATCTTAGGGAAATGTCCCTCAGGAGGAGCCACATACAGTATTATATTCAGTAGGAAAAACACCCATTCACATAAATGTTCAACATAAGTCTAATCAGCAACAGCAAAACAAAGCAAGTTTATGGTCAAGGACAACAGCATCTATTAAAAGCTATTTCCCAGCAAGAAATGGAAGGTCATTATGTCTGCTGTGTGGTTATCACTTGACGAAGATGAGCTTTGTGAATGCCTTAAAGAAACAGACAGACTAATGCTCTGGTGGCAAGAAGCAAAGCTTTACTGATTTCTACAGCTTAAAAACACGGGTTATGACTTTGCTAATTATGCCCAAACAATAACATTTTTACATAGTTGCACCGGGCAGACAATATTATCATTTTTGGAATCATTTCCTCAGAAAGAGAACAAACTTCACAAGAAGAAACTGTTATCTGCAGACCCAAGGACATTTTCCTCTCCGGGTAAATATTAACTCTTGACTAGAAACAAGGAAAAACTCTGGCTCACAGTAAGCCATGTTTAGACATCCCTCCCTTTCAGGAGTGACGACCCCTGAACTTTCTCCCAGTTAATGGCTCTGATCTTTTCAGGCCAGAACCAAAGGGAAGCTATTGTTCGCCTCAATCACTGATGCTCTGTTGCAAGTAAACTGAGGCATATGGCTCTGGCCTTCCTGATTTATTTTGTATTCCTTTCTGAATGTGTTTATATCCTCAGCAGCTCTAGAACAATGACTGTATATTCCTCAGTATCTGGTTCACAGGATCATGAATGAATGTGTGTGTGTGACAGAGTGCTATATGTTAGGAGTATGAGAATTCATGTCACCATGGATGCAGTATGGCAGTGATTACATCACCAAGTGTGTGTCCATGGGGTAAATAAAATTATTGATACACAAAAGTTCATCACCTTGTATACCCCTAGGTGGCTATGACTTTACTATATAGCCCTGGCTGTCTGGAACTTACAAAGATCCATCTCTGGATGTGAGTTCTAGGTCTACAGCAGGGGATAGAAAACCTGAATAAGGAAGATGGTCTCAAAAGTCACGACTTGCAAATCCATTTTTTGCATAAGAAATAGAATTTTTAAAAATTAGGTTTTACAATTTCAATTAATATAGAGATAAAGGCAAAAATAAACAATGAAATAAAAGAATAAGAACATATAACTTCTAAATAACATAGCAACAACTCTAAGAACAAAAAATGAAAACTTCAAACAAAACTATAAATAAATTATTGTTCATCTTTTTTCTGCACTTTTAGCAGCACAGACCTATAGCCTGTTACTCCTCTTGGACATTTGTTAGCAGTGCAGTCACCTCCGTTCTCTGCCAAGAGGAATTATCTGAAGAGAAAAGGGAATAACACCCTGAATCAGCCATGGCTTCCTAGTTAGGGCCTATTCCCACTCAGGACATGTGATATAAAGAGATTCATCTGAGGAAGATTCATCTGAGGAAGATTCTGGATGCTGGAGATCAGGGTCAGCAGGGGCCTCCTGGCATGACAACTCATTTTGCAAGATGGTCTCTTCTTTAGCTGTGGCCAATCCCAGCTCTCTAGCAGTTTCTGAGACCTGGGAAAGGAAGGCAGTTACTAAGACACAGGAATGGTGGGGAAAGGCATGGCAGCTGTCAGACCTTTATCTCCCACTACCTCATCTTTACTGGACAGTCAACATTAATATGCTAACTGAAATTACTGATGTGAAATCTGCAGATAGGACCCAGAATTCACTCAAACCTCCACATAGCATTCCACCTATCTGAAGACATGCATGCAAGAATGTGACATGTTATTCACCTGTCACCCTGAGTGGACTGCAGACTAAAGCAGAGTTGAAAGGTTCACTTGCCAGTGATAATAGTGCCTCCAAAGAGGCTAATTCAGAGTCTCACAAGAGGCTAACTTCCCAGAATACTTGTGTGAAAAAAGAGCAAAGAACAGCTACATTCCATGAGGAGGGCGGCTGCTTGGAAGGATGGATTAGAAAGTTGGTGGGAGGAAGCAAAGATAGATTCTATTGTGCCAATTATCAGATAGTCATAGCCTGGCCGAATTGTTTGTCCCTACCTGATGTTCTTTAGTCTCCAGGTTGTTGGTCTTCTCCTGTTCTTCTGTACCACTCAGGTTCAACTCCATCAAACATTGACGAATGACGGCCCAATCAGCCAGTACTTCCTTCTTCTCCTGCTGCAATATTGCCAAATTCTTCTTTATAAGATTCTTCTCCAGCAGGAGCCGGCTGTGCAGGTTACTGGAAACACACTCTGCATGGTAAGTTCCTGCAGCCTCCTCCTCCCATTTCTACTTACAGGTCCCATTAACCTGACATGTACCCTGATTCCTTTGAAGACCTAATACAATCCACCAGAATACATCCATGACAGCTGTACAAACAGCAAATAGCCATTTCATGGAAGAAGAAATTTGTGCTGCAGTCCAAACACCAAAAGGGTCCATGTTTTTCCAAAAGAAACAGGGATCTCCATCTACTCATGACAGCCCATGCATTGGGACAATACCAATTAGTAGGGTGCAACTACAATCAGGGTAGTCATTAGAACCAAAGGGAGGGCACTCTATCCTCATGTTACACCTCACTTAGCTCTGTAAAACCCTGCCTGAGCCCCACAGGCCCAGTACAACATAATAACCTTCTGATGATCTGAATCACTTGTCTGTTTAGAGGCTCCTGAGGATGCCTGGAGAACACTGGCAGTGGTAACAGTCTCCTAGAGACCTAGGAAAACTGAGTCCAAAAATCCAAGGCACACTGATGCCTAAAAAGCATAAAGTATAGAACCAGACCTGCAGTCTCCCGTCCAGAAACAAAGGAAGGCAGAAATGGCCATTTCACAAGTGTTGGCCTCCCAGACAAGTACTTACCGATAGAAATTTATCTCCTTCATGAGCTCCTGCTTGTTCTCTCGGGCCTCCATGTTCT
Source organism: Mus caroli (assembly GCF_978045245.1). Lineage (NCBI taxonomy): Eukaryota > Metazoa > Chordata > Mammalia > Rodentia > Muridae > Mus > Mus caroli. The sequence goes on from NW_028227259.1 coordinate 26,813,981, forward strand.
TGTTCTCTAATTCATGTAGGAATGTCATGATCTCCTTCTCCTTTAATTTCAGTTCTTTATAGTGTCCATTTGGCCTGTGGTAGGGCCTGGCCCCAAGAAGACAGAACTCCATAAACTTAGGCTTTTAGTAACACATGAACTCAGGCTGGGTCCTGGACTATTGCAGCCATGGAAACAACACACTGCATTCTAAATGCTGGGATTTTCTTAACCTTGGGAAACTGGCTATCCTGGCCCCTGAACACCAGAAGCTAGGCATCTAGATTGAGGGTGCCCTGGCTCCCTGCGTTACTCAGTAGGTCTGAAGGGCAGACAAAGCAGTTATGTTCTCAGGGGTCTAGGCTACAGGTCTTTACCCACCAAACAGCTGTGATGGTGTTTCCCCTGTTTCCATAAAAGGGATTCTAAATCCTGGATACCTAATACTGTAGAGACAGTTATTATATATAATTCTGGAGATGAGTCCAGACATCACCACAGATTTATAATCTGCCCCCAAAATACAAAAGTACTAACACATGTGACAACATAGTCAAAGTGCAATGCTATTTAAAGTGGGGACTACCAGGCCTCAGGACCCACCTCACCTGGATACTCTTAGGTAAGTAAATCCTCAGGCCAAAACACCTACCCCTAGATTCCAAATTGTGGAGAGAAATAAAAACATACAAAACATATTCACAGGTCTGTACCTGTGCATGCACTTAGACTCACAGACTTAGACCTATACACAGGATGGAGAAACAAAGAGTGAGAGAATGAAAGAGAAAGAGAGACAGAGACAAAGGGAACACAATGAGAGGTAGAGTAATGCATGCAACATTACTGCCTCAGAGTATAAGGCACACAGACAAACAGGAACAGGCATGAACTTCAGGCATTCTAATCAAGCACTGAGAAGAACCATGTGGGACCAGGCCCCTCCAGCTGCTACCTGGAGGTTCCAACACTCAGTCACCTTTGAAACAAGTAAAAACACAACTACAAACTCCCATCACCTAGCAACCTCCTGTCAAAGGCTTTCCAAATGAACCCTAGGAAATCATCACTGCCTCTATCCCTGAGTTCTTCACTCAGACTCCAAGTTCCTCTTTTCAAGTGGAGGGAGCAGAAGAGTCTATTTCCCTTCTCGCTCCTGACAAAACTTCAGGTGTGGCCACTCCTCTAATAAGTATTTAGGGGCATGAAGTGAGGCCCAGTTATGTTCTGGTGGTATAGCTTCCTAGAACCCACCCCTTTAAAAGCATAAGATGAAGGAGGCATTGCAGACCCCGGAATGACACCACAGGTATGGAGCAACGTATACCTGTTGTTCATGGATCCCTCGGTCACATAGATCAGGGGATCTCTCAGCTCATTTGTCTCCTGGGTAGTGAGCTGGATCTCTTTGATCAGCTCGTTCTCTTCCTTCTCAAACTGCTCCTTACTCATGACAGGTATAGGGGATGATGTCTGTCTGTGAGCCACTGTAGGTAGATGAATATGAGAATATTTGATGTGAGAATGCAAAGAGTGTGGACTTACCAAAGAGAAGGAAAAAGGCCTGTAACCTAGTGACACCACCAAGAGATTGGTCCCAGCATGAGATTTCTTCTGAGTGGATCTCAGTTCTACCATCACTCTAGAGAGATCAGGTGATGTAAGTAGCCAGATGTATCCTCATTCCCCCTTAAACGTGCTTATGAGGACCAGAGAGATGTCTTCTTCAGGGTACATCTTGGCTTCAGAGCCCTGAGCCCTGTGGTTTCACAAGTCAGACTACAAATTCACTATCACAAGTATTTGAGATCTTGGAGATGCTCAGATATCCAACCTGTTACTCTAAGCCAAGGAATTGGCTTAATAAGTCAGGCAGGGGGAGAATATGTTCATCACAATGATCAACTTCCCCCCTGAAACACAAAACATCCCAGAAATAAAAATAGAATCCCCCTCTGAGTCTATCAACTGCTTGTTCTTTGTTTACAGTATAGAAATGGCTGCCACCCACAATTGGTGATAAAGAAAGGTAAGGTAGGAACTGTCACAAACAGGAGGTCAGAGTAGTTCTGAGAACATGACATCATGGTCTGGAGCACCATTCTCTCCCTGTGACTAATGTCAGATAACTACAGGAGCTAAAAGAAGCCTTGGACTGAAGTGCAGGTATTCCTCCCTCAAACTGGCATAGCTTAGACCTGCTGTCACTCCTGATGGTCTCATTCTGTCCCTAAGTAACACCCACAATACCCAGTGCAAGTCAAGACTTGAAGTTCATAGCCTAACAGCTTTGACCTTGCCAACTCCTGCCTTAGGGGATGGAAAAGTACTGTTCTGAAATCCTTGATGATTCAAGAATTGTGATAACCATGGAAGTTTTTTTGCTACCCAGAGTCTCCAGTTCCACATTACTAGAAAGGCCAGCTCAGGCCACCCCTACCAGGAAGCTCAACATCCACTTCCCTTTCAGGACTTACTGCTCATTCGCCAAGTCCACCTCCTTCGTCCTTCATTACTCTCAGATGGAAGGCCAGCATCCTTCCTCCCCTCTCTGGTCTCTCTCCCATCCACATTGGTTCTCTGAAAAAGTCTACCAAGTCGGGCAAGCAGGGCCATCACTGCAATGTCCAGTCTCTGACTGAGAAATCTCAGTCAGCTTGTTGTAACTACAACACTGGTGACATCACAGAGGTTGCTTAGAACTCTCCAGGAGACAATAGAATGTCCAAGAAGGGACTGCTGATGTCATGGACTACATAAAGCCTTTGGTTCCCTGCTAATGTTCTCCCTGTACTGACAGGAAGCTGAGCTGCTCTTTCCTGGGGCATAGCCATTGAGCACATCCTCCTTCCAAAGCCAGGGTTTGCTCTAGGCTTGATTGGCCACACCTAAGTAATTCCTATGTATCTAACTCTGTGTTTCCTTTCCAAACCCTTCTCAGAAATATCTCATCCTACCTTAAATTTTCCTCAATCAGCAATAGGAGCCATTAAAACTTAGTGAGAAATCATACCAGTTTGAATATGCAGCCAAAATCTACTCCTGTCTAATCATATACAGGTGCATGAAATCTCATCCATGCTGAGCCTTCAGGGCTGGTTGCAGTGTGGGTGTGTGTTAGGGACCACACTCATGAAGCCTTGTGTTTAGCATTTGAAATTTGCCTCAAGATCCCTTAGGAGGGAGACATGCAGTCATCATGCTTCTGACAACATTCTAGAGATCTTTTGGCAAAGGAAACTGAAATATGGAGCCACCAATGTGTGACCATCAGATTGTGTGGGGGCTTTTCTCATTGCACCAATCTCACCAATCAGTATTGCTTATAGTGCTCTGTGTGCTAGACCATGAGTTTCTGTATGAAATAAATAATATATTCAACAGAGGTGCAGATGTGCAGGCAGAAAGTATAGGGTAATACTATAGACATAGGTTCGTTGACTGGGCAAGGTCCTAGCATCTTGTATTTGGGTTCATGTTTGGCCCCACAAACCACACAAAACCCAATTTCCGTCAAACATGAATGATTCATTAAATGCAGACCCTAAAGTTGATTGATCAGAACCATTGCTCAGGATTTGTGCCATAGCCATAGCTCAAAAAATCTATATTTGTTAACTTATAAAGACAGAAAACAAAAACCCAAAAACCAAACCAACCAAACAAACAAAAACAAATGAAAAAACAAAATTAGTTCATTCAAAGTTAGGGAAGTATCCAGTGCTCTGTTCGGATCAGGCCATTTTAGATATAACTGCATATTGACCCTTAATTTGAGGGGTCCCATGGAATGGTTTATGTACCATTGTAAGATTAACAAACCTCATACAGAACACAACAGAATGTGGACACCATGACTTTGCTGAGTCAAGTTGTTTTCTCTGTTGATGATTGGCTGTCATATGACAGCAACTATCTGAAATAGGGGGCAGACATAGAAATCAATGACTTTTGCTATACTGTGCTGTACATGCCTTAGCATTAGATTATCCAGGTCTCTCACAATGATTAGTTATGTTTCCACAGTACTTGGAGGCCCCACTTGGAAGCTCAAATATAGGAAAGTGGAAGCAGAATTGTCTGAGCTCAAGGTTAACTTGGTCCACATGGGGTATTTGAGACCCTGTTTCAGAAAACAACACTGAATCACAGGCTACATCAAAGGCCTCACTTACCAAGTCTTTTCTATTATAAAGAACTTACCATTCTCTCCCTTCCAGTCTTTCTTTCTGGGAAGATGGAGAAGTGAGAATGATCTTTCCATTCTAAGGACTATGTTCTCTGTTTCCCTTAGCCCACATTAGGAAAAAATGAAAGTGAGTATCATCATCTGAACAACTGATTAATATCCACTGCTGGTAGCGTGATACGGTGCTGATGACAATCTTATCTTCCTTTAGTGTTGCTGACCCAGCAGGAAGTATTAAGTGCTGAGGCCAAAGCTCAGAGAATCTTTCAAGGGGCTAGACAGAAGCCATCAGAGACTCTCCACATCCTTGTCCTGAGATGAAATCCAGGAACACAATGTGAACTTGGTGGCCAATTTACCATACATCAAACTTCTACCTCCACCTTTCTATGTTCAGTACAGGAAAGTGTGCATGCACCTCCATGCCAGATTGATCTTGATATATGTCCCAGGGCGCAGACTTTTTAGAGAGTTGGTTGTAGTCAAGCAATTGGTGCCCTCAGTAAGATGTGAAGACTATCAATAATAAGTGACCACACTGTATTTGTTTAAACATTAGTTAAAAATTGAGCATAACTGAGGAATTGGACACCAGCTCTGCGTCCTGGTCTTTTTGTGCCTATACCTTGCTCAAAAGGAAGGTGGGAGGACAACTTGGGTTCCTCTGCATGGATAGAGTGAGGTGAAATCGGCACCGACCAGTATGAGCAACAGTGCTGAAGCCCTTTATTTCAAGTAAAACACACATTCTCTGTCCTCCTTGAAAGTGCTCCTGTTGAGGCCATGGACCTTGTATAAACATGCTAACATCATGCAGACATCTTTCCTAATGATACAAAGTTCTCTCTGGTAAGCTGTGCCCCCTTACCATATCTGTAGGAAATTTGTTACAAGGCAGCCGTCAGTCTATTTCATGCTGTTGCTGTAATATGCTTCCAAGTTGTGATGGTTTGTATACTCTTGTACCAGAGAGTGGCACCATTAGGATGGGTAGCATTGTTGGAATAGGTGTGACCTGTTTGCAGTAGGCATGTCACTGTGTGTGTGGGCTTAATACTCTCATCCTAGGTGCCTGGAAATGGGTCTTTTACTAGCAGCCTTTGGGTGAAGATGTGGAACTCTCAGCTCTGCTCTTGCCATGCCTGTGTGAATGCTGTCATGCTTGATGATAATTGACTGAGCCTCTGAACGTGTAAGCCCGCCCCAATGAAATGTTTTTATAAGTCTTGCCCTAGTCATAGTGTCTGTTCCCAGCAGTAAAACCATAACTAAGTCAGATGTTGGGACAGCCATTGAGGGAGGGGGCAAGCATGCGGCTGCTTGAGCGAGTTTGCAAGCTACTCCCCCAGTGCACTACCCCTGTCCTGGCCCGCCTCTGCTTGAGCTCTTGCTAAGCTGAGGGAGCTGCCATTTGCTGAGTGAGAGACCCTGCCCCATGGCCAGAGTTGGAGCTAGCAAGCAAGATTGAAGCAAGCAAGAGTGAGTGAGTAATCACAGCAGGGAGATGTGCCCAGAGGAAGGCTGCATGGCCATGCTGGGCATGCTCTGCTCCTGGTGGGAAGTCCCAGCCATCGCACAATTCTGCTTGTTCTTTCACAAGGCATTATGCCTGCTCAACTTCGAGATCGAGGAGTTAGAGGCAGCTCTTCACAGAGATGACTTGGTATTTATCAGTGATCTGATTGCCTGCCTGCTTCAAGGCTGCTATTAGCGAAGAGGTATCACGTCTCAGACATTCCACAGCTACTTGGAAGATATTGTTAACTAAGGTTGTGAGCTTGAAGAAGGAAAGCCCAATCCTCTGAGAGATCCCAGTTTTCAAACCTTCCTCTGCGTACATGAGTAGAGATCCTGCATCTCCTCTGTGATTACCCGATTGTTGCAGATGATGTCTTTGATCTTCTCAAGGGTCTGGATGCAGACAGTCTCCGAGATGAACCTCTAGGTGAAGACAATTCAGGTGCACTGTACTGGTACTTCTATGGGACACAAATGTACAAAGAAGACTTAGTACATGGAAGGTCCAATGGAGAACTCTCCTTGAGCAGGGAAAGTGAAAGGCAAAAAAAAAAAAAAAAAAAAAAAATGTCTCAAATGTTCCTGGAAAATCAGACAAAAGAAGAGGAACGCCTGCAAAACGAAAAAAAACTACAGGAGGAGATTATATCCAGTGAAAAGCAGGAAGAAAACTCCTTGACATCTGACCTACACAAAAGAAATGGATCCGGAGGGGCAGGCCAAGGTACTTGGTGGATCCTGTGTCTAACAGAAGAATGGAGACAGGTTACTGAGAGCTTCCTGAGAGCCGACCTCTCTCCAAGAGCAGCAACTCTACAAGCTCCTTAGCAGGACTTCCTGCCTGAAATCTGCAACATGATTGCTCACAAGGGAAATCGTCCACAGGGCACAAAGCCAGAGCTGCAACACAGGTTTATATCTGTCCACCTGCCCATCCAATTCATCAAGTTAGAGGAAACTCCCATGCTCACCAAGATAGAAAAACAGAAGCACAGGTGGGAGGAGGAGGAACGACCGATCTTTCTTGCAGTGCAGAAGAAGGAGCAAGATCAGATGTTAAAGGAGGAGAGAATGCAGGAAAAGGAGGAAAAAGATCAAGGCAGTGGAAGTCTGGGCTAAGAGGAGAAAGCTCAGGGAAGAATGAGCATGGCTATTGGCTAAAGGCAAGGAGCTACCCCCAGAACTTTCCCATTTGGATCTGAATTCTCCTATGAGGGAATGGAAGAAGACCAAGGACCTCTTTGAATTGGATGATGATTTCACAGCCATGTAAAAGTTCTAGATGTGGCGAAGGCTCACAAGGATTCCTGGCCCTTCTTGGAACCTGTGGAATAATCTTATGCCCCCAACTATTACCAGATTATTAAGACCCCATGGATATTTCAAACATGGAGAAGAAATTAAATGGAGGTTCATAGTTTACCAAGGAGCAATTTGTAAATGTCACGAAGACCATGTTAAAAAATTGCCGAAAATACAATGGTGACAGTAATGAATATACCAAGATGTCTGACAATTTAGAGCAGTGTTTCCATCGGGCCATGACAAAACACTTTCCTGGTGAAGATGGAGACACAGATGAAGAATTTTGGATCAAAGAGGATGAAAAATGCTAAAAAAGAAGGAGTCAGTCTGGTAGAAATAGTGGAAGCCATGTTTGGACTCTCTCAAGAAACACAGAAGTGTACAGCAGGAAACAGCCACCAGTAAAGAATGGGGGAAAATCATTGCCCGCAGCACACTGAGCTGCCTCCTCAGGGGACAATCAGAGCAGCAGTTCCATACAACTCCCTTTAGAGGTCGGCACATCAAATGGCCAAGGCTTTTCTTGCCCCCTGCATTGTGGTAGGGTGCCTAGCCACGCATCCCTTTTAAACCAGATGAAGCCAGCAGCACCAGGAATGTTTGGCTCTCTTCAAGGATCAGAATCCATCAACTTACATGGCTCCTCTCGAATTCCAGAGGTGCCCCCAGAGGAGCCCTTGCAACACCCAACCTTTGCTATACAGTCTCCAGCTGGAATTAGCAACCATTGGCGATCCCTGCTCAGTGCTTCAGACCTTTCCAATATGGTGTCACATGTCCCATCCTTACATCTTGGGCAGATGAATTGTCCCAGTCAAGTTGGAAACATGTATCCACCAGCTCCATTCCAGGCAGGATTTATTCCTTCTAGGCATGGTGGGACTCCAACCCGATCCCAGACTTTCCTGAAAGGTCTGAAATTCCTCCCGGTCATATTTATCATTCATACAAGTATCTAAATCGAGGACACCCTGCTGTTTGGAATGGGAACCATGGTCCTGTAAACCCTGGATCTTTGGGGCCAGTTGAGAAGCCCCACCTGGGTCCAGGACCCTCTCACCACCCTCATACCATTGGTCATGTGATGGATGGCCGAGTGATGAGACAACCTATCCCACCAAATCAGTGGACTAAATAGTCAAGCTTTCTACCTCATGGTGTTCCTTCCTCAGGGTATATGCAGCCACCCTGTAAGTCTGATGGACATGGTTTGCAGACACCTCCAACTCCAGCACCAAGTCCTGGATTCAGAGGGCCCTCCCAGATGCCCCGGGGGGCACAAGTAGGGGAATCCATGATGGACAGCCCTGAAATGATTGCCATGAAGCAGCTCCCCTCCGGAGTCTTTCCCCCAGGTATGCCTTACCACCCCCCTCTAGCGCACTCCTCCCCAATAACTGGTCCCTCTCCAAAGGTAGCTCATTCGTCATCAGTATGTGTGTCAGAGCCCTAGAATGCATTGGACAACCCTGGGAGTACACAGGAGATGACTGAAACACAAGAGCCTGAGGAAGACCCAGAGCCTTTGCCTGGACATGAAGAGAAAGCAGCAAGCATTTGTTCTTCAGAGGGGGTATACCTCAAACAACTACTTCACCCTGCACCTCCCTTGCAAGCCAGCGGTACCAGGCAAAGCTCACCACAAGAAAGGGAAACAGAGGACCTCCGACTCAATAGTGATGCTTCCGACTCTGCAGACACTTCTAACACATCAAAGAACAAGAACACCTGGCCTTTGGACAATAGCTACAGCAGCCCAGCTGTGCAACGCTGTTTGAGAGTCTTCTCCATAGTGGCAGAGATGGGGAATCTACCTGAAAATGAGGTCCTTGGTGAAGCATCTCCCTGTAGTTCAGAGGGGAAGGGCCTTGATGGTAGTGATCCAGAAAAGCCAATCTGCCCCAGGGGTAAAACATTGCAAGAAGCCATGCTATGCATAGGACCGAATGCTACTACATCTCTTTGCACAGATCCCGGTTGGATGGCAGGCAAGGTGAACCAGTTTTCTCCCTTAAACATGCCTGGCATAGAATACTCTAACTCAGCTACACAGTACTCTATGAGTCCAAGTTTGCAAGGCTTGGGCTCTATGATGGGAGGAAAGTCCTCAGGATCACAGCCTCAGTCCTTTCCTCCCAGGGGGTTCCAGGATAATGGTCCCCAACCTGGACTCTTTCCTAGGTACCATCCTCAGCAAGGAATGAGATATACCTACCAGCCTTCTTCTCTGCCCTCCTACCACCCCTATCAGAGGACTCCTCATTATACATGTCCACAGGGCTTTTCTGATTGGCAGAGATCTCTCCCTTCCCAGAGAAGCCCAAGTGGACCCCCAGGGAGTCACCCTCCATGCTCCCTCTTCCCAGAGAAGAATGTCCTGTCTAGTCTGCAAGGTTGTGAGTCACTAAATTCTGCCTTAACTCCTCCAACTCAAATGGATGCAGTGACTGCTAAGGTTGTTCCTCCTGATGGACACAATTCTGGTCCAGAAGAAGAAAAGATTGATGAATCTGTGGAGAGGCCAGAGAGTCCCCAAATATTCTAGATCTCGACAACCATGGTGCAGCTCCCAAGTGGCAGAACTCACTGTCAACCAGTGTCTATCTTTATGGAACTCCACCACCATCTCTGAGTTCAGGAATGACTTTTGGTTCATCTGCTTTCCCACCCCACAGTGTGATGCTGCAGACAGGGTCTCCATACACTCCTCAGTGATCAGCCAGTCATTTTCACCCCAGGGCATACCCATCCTCTGTGCCTGCCCATCCACATCCCCACCCAGTAGCCACCCAACCCAATGGCCTCTCTCCAGAGCGTTCCCTCAACTTCTGTCACAAAGAGGGCCTAGGTCACTTTCAGGCTTCGATGATGGAGTAGACTGGCACTTGAAGCAGATTAAGAGGCACATTTCAAGAAGTACACAGACCAACGGGATTGCAAATTCATCCAGTCCAGTCACAGTCCTTATTCCAAAAGACCTGGGCGCCTGTGGAGTCACCAGAACAGTTGCTGACTCGTAAAATCCCAATACTTCCTTTGGATCAGAGCTAGTCTAGGGAGGACCTAAGCCCTAAGGAAATGGACGGCTGCTTGTGGAGACCATAAGTCAGGCCTGGCGGATTTGGAGGAATGAATGCTGTACATCTCTGTCCTGTCTTCCGGTTACACCTCTTCACTGTAAATCAAGCCTTCCTCAGAGCTGAACAGTATAAGCCTTAGGGTCACACTCTTTAGATGAATGGCTGGCCTGTAGCTGGGATCATCTGCACAGCTGACAAACTTACCCACAGCAATATACCTGGAGTTCTTGCTGGCTTCTCCAAATCCCAAGACTCTTGTCCAGGGAAAATCAATTTAAACTTGGGTGGAGTGTACATGTAATGCTGGAGTGGTGCCTTTAAACTTTCATGAGCAGCTAATCTCAGGTATATATTTGGTGAAGGGACTACTTTAGTATTAATGTTTTTGGAGCTGGTCCAGTTTACAGAAGTTTCATGTTGCCAAATTAAAATTATTATTTTTTTTGTGGTGACTGTATTGTATATATAGTGGGATAGTCAGGTGGGTACATGGAGGAGTTGGGAGTCCTTCCCAGATACGGCCAGCATAGTGTACTGGAAGATTCTCTGTCTTTATACAGTCAGGTCTCACTGAATGCCTGAGGAACTTGGAGAAGAGACCCTGAAGACTGCAGCTTATATATGACACTTAACTTGTTTCCTCTGCAGCTGGCCTTGGAGACAACATGTCCGCCTCAGCATTCATTTCACAGTTGATGGACGGTGCTGTCATGGGGCTTTACTGGGTGTTGCAGCCATAGGACAGGCTGCTCTCACTCTGGTGGCCTAAGTTCTGGACTTGGGAAAGCATGTCCCTTCCTGCTTTCCACCAGCTCTACCAGATAGTTGTAAGCCAGGAATTTGGACTCTAGAGTGTTTTACTTATTAGAAGATAAAGTGGCTTCTTCATGGGCCTGGCAGGCCTGTGATCTAGAAGGCATCAAACAACGCTTTCTAGCACAAATCACATTTTGTGAAAGTGACTACTCAGGTTTGTTATGTATGTTAGTCTAAAGAAAAAAATTGCACAGGTTTGAAAAAAAAAGACAGAAGTTGGTACCAGGGAATGGGGCATTGCTGGGATAGGCCTGACCATGCTTTCATTTGAAAGACTGTGGATTTGGTGACTTTGGATTTGGAACACAGAGGAATGCTTTAAAAGTGGCTTAATGGGTCATCCTAGTAGGAATATGGAAGACTTTGTTGATGGGAGTAATTTGAACTTTGTTGACCTGGCCCAAGAGATTTCAAAGGAGAAGAATTTCAGAATGTGGCAGAAAGACTGTTTTGTGGTATTTTGGTGAAGAATGTGGCTACTTTTTGCCCTAGACTGAAAAGTCTGCCTGAGACTAAGGGGAAGAGCCTCAGATTAATTGCATTGACAAGGGAAGTTTCAAAAAAAGCCCAGAGGAGACTTTGTTCTCTGGTTAAGTCTTAGGAAGACAAATTTGAACAAGCATAGCAAGCTTTGAAAGGAAAAATATAAAATACATGGTTTGAGTATTAAAGGGTTAACAGGAAGTGAAATGGAGCAGAATCCTGTGTTCTATGAGATAACAGATTAAGGGAGTGGGACCTTGTGGTAAGACTCTACCCAGCTAAATTTAAATTCAGGCCTGGTGGTGCATACCTTTAATCCCAGGAGGCAGGCATATTGATCTATGCTGGTCAAAGTCCATCTACAGGGCAAGAACCAGGATAGCCAGGCTTAGGCAGGGAAGTATTTGGAAAACAAAGGCAGTGATAATGTAATATTACAAGGGGTTGATGTTCTAGTTCCTCTAAGCAGCAGAACTTGGCACCTTCAGCCATGTGGCTCTGGCTCTAGTTAGGAATGGAAGGAACTACGAGGACAATTGATGCTGGTTAGTTGGAGCTAAGAAATTAGCAATGATTAAGAAGAGACCAGCATCACTGAGGTAAAATTTGGGAATTGTTTTATGGGAGCACAAAGATGCTATGTTCTGGAGACAGTCCAGGTTGTACTTCATGTGCCTTCTTGACTTGGTAATATGGAAGTGTCACCCAGGTTGCACTGGTTTTGAAGGCATGAGGTATCATGAAGAACAGCTGAGGCTTGGCATTGTGAGAGATCATGGAACACCACTGGAGAAGGTGTAGCCTCAGCTGTAGTTGATGGCCCAGGACTGAGGGTGTCATGAAAAGGATTTGAGGCTTGGCACCATGAAGAGAGCCTATGAGAGGCTATTGGTGAAGCCTAGTTGGAGTGCAACAACCTTGTATATTGGATTTGTCAGTAACATGAGATGATCACCAAGAACAGCAGCTGTAGTGGAGTGGATCAACCTGAGCTTAGAGTGCTATTGAGGGCAGAGGTGGAGAAGTGATGCCAGCCCTTAAGAGGAGCCAAAAAGATCAAGTGGAATCCCAGACACTGCAACAAGCAGCTGTAACATTGAACTTACCTTGAAGACTCAAAGATGTTAAAGATGCCAGAGCCATGAAATACATGCTAAGGAAAGCTGCTAACAGGGAGTTGAACCAACCCAGGTTAACACAGTTTGTTGCAGTCAACAAAGATGAAAAGGGAGTGGAGATCTGAAGACCACTTTGACATGATGGAGATGCAGAGTTTGGAGTTTACCCAGCTGGTTTCCCGTCTTTCTTTGGGGAATTAAATTTAAGTGATTGGATGAATCACAAAAGAGGCCTTGAACTCTGGACTTTTACTATTGTTGAGACAGCTATGGACTATGAGGATTTTAAAAGTTGAACTAAATGCATTTTGCATTATGTAATGTTTAAGTATGGCCCCCATAGACTCATGTGTTTGAACAAATCTATGGGGGCCAGGGATTGGAAATTGATAGTTTGTATATTCTTGCACTAGGGAGTGGCACCATTTGGAGGTGTGGGCTTTTGGAATAGGTGTGACCTGGTTCAGTAAGTTTGTCACTGTGGATGTGGGCTTAATACTCTCACCTTAGGTGCCTGGAAGTCAGTGTTCCATCTGCAGCCTTTGGATGAAGATGTAGAACTCTCAGCTCTGTTTGTGCCATGCTCCCACCTTGAAGATAATGGACTGAACCTCTGACCTACAATCCAGCGCCATTGAAATGTTGTTTTTATAAGACTTGCCTTGGTCATGGTGTCTGTTCACAGCAGTAAAACCCTAACGAAGAAACCAGTCATTTATGTAAAACAAAATGAAACAAAATCTTGACTCAGAGCAGGGTTATGCCGGCCATGTACACTGTTATGTTCTGTATGTTATGAGGTTTGTTAACCTTATAAATTTCCACATCTATATGTTTCATATAAGACCTTTCAAATTCAAGATCAATATGAACTGTTATGTTTAAATCAGCTTGAGTAAGGGCAGCATTTCTAGCCCCAGTTCATGAGCTCTTTATTATGTTTTCATGGAGCTGGCCCTAAGAAATATCTAGCATACAGTTTTCAGCTGTTGCCCTGGATGTTCAGTTATAGGGTGTGCATTCAATAAACCTTCCCTGTTTAACTGAATTCAGTGTTTCTGTGGTTTGTTTGTTGACCCTTGGACAGAAACACTTCCATTCAACAGCACATAGGACACTGAGCCAAGGTCAAAAATGGTGATATCTTGCCATGAATTATGTGAGAAGGGGGAAGGGGAATTTATCCCTTATGATAAGGATCAGGGATGGCTTGGTGTTTTTTAGGTTTCTATTTGCCATGTGAAACAGCTTCAAGAACCCATTTCTAATGTCCTTGGAATCATGTGTTTCCATGATGATGCACTCAGACATGCCTGGAAACTACCAGGATACTTGTCAGAGAGCTTGATTTCTATAAGGGAGGGAATATGGTTAATTTATACTGCAGGATATTTGGTCACATTGTAAACCCCAAGATTGTGTTAATTTCTGAAAGAAAAAAAGAATAAAAAACTTTTTATGGTGTAGCTCAGCCCTAGCACAGACCTGTAATCCAAGAGCTTTCTGTTCAGTGTACATTTTTGTCCTATGGCTCATCCCTATCTCACACATTTATTGCAAAGCAAAATAAAGTCAACACCACTTCCAGAAGTAGAGCAACCTACCAGTTGATAGGGAATGAATATAACTAAACAGAAGAATGGCCTTTTTTGGGGGTGGCGTGCAGGGGGATTGAGACAGGGTTTCTCTGTATAGCTCTAGCTGTCCTGGAACTTGTTCTGTAGGCCAGGCTGGCCTCAAACTCTGAAATCTGCCTCCCATGTGCTGGGATTAAAGGCATGTACCACTACTGTCTGGCCTCAGAAAGAAGTACTTTAAGTTGAAGGATATTTAAGACAGTGTGGACAGGGATAAAGAATGCTTTCCTACTGGGAGTTCATCAGGGTAGGAGGGTCAGCTAGGTGCTTTCCCTGACACTATGAGCTGGGTACTGAGTCTTCACTGGTAAAAATTAAATGCCTGGAATATGTGTGTGTTTTAAAAATGTATTTATTAATCATTCCATTGGATTATATCTCACATAATATGCCACTTCCTGGTTACTCTCCACTAACCCCTCAAACTACAATCTGCACTCTCAGCCTCCACTCTGCCTGGATGAGGATTCTCCTTCACACCCCGTCCCTTTCTTGCCCTACTGATTGAGAAACACACTACACTGGATCATCAAACCTCCACAGGACCAAGGGCCTCTCCTCCCATTGCTTTCAGCTAGGCCATTCTCTGCTACAATGTATCTGCAGTTATAGATCCCTGGTTATACACTCCTGGGTTTGTGGTCTAGTGTGGTAGGGGTCTGGCCTTTCCCTCTCCTGTAGTCTGAAGAACTCACACTCCATGGAGGATGGACAATAGGTATGGTACAAGGGTAGCCAGCTTGTGTGTATTACTTGATATGTTTTTTTAAAATACCAAAGTCAGCATAGGGAAAAGTATATTTTTTAAAAAAAATCATAAAATTAAGAAGATTTAGAAATGTCAAGTGGAAGCATTTAATATCAAACATCTTGAAATAATCTGTAAATGAGAACAAATTCATTGTTTCTTTGTAGTCCCAGGGAGGGTTTTGTCCACTCTAAGCAAAGGTTGTCTGCAATGAGAGCTGGGATCAGCTGGGATCAGCTGAGTTGGGGCCCTCAGACTCCTCAAGCTCCTGAGACTGCTTTTCCCTGTACCCTTCCAGCAGTTGGTCCGAGTGATGTTTTACCCTCCTCCCCTTAATAGTTAGGAGATTATCGAATGCTTTTGGAACAGAAAGTAGTATTTTGGCAGTTGTTTTCGTACAGGCTTTTGGAATCTATCAGAGTATCTTGACAGAAAGTGGGCTTCATTCTCTTGAATGGAGATGGGAAAGAGATGCTCCTGTCGCATCCTCAGGAGATGGCAGGGGCTGTGTCTACACATATGCCATGGCAGTTTAAGAAGATTCCGTAGTCAGTCCAAAAGTTTAGGGAGTGAGGAAGTAAGGCCTTGGCACAGAGCCCGTGCTGAGGTAGCTGCAGCTCAGGCATAGGTTCTTTTCTGCATTTCACCAGCTCTTTAGTTTGGGTAGCTTAGCTTTTCAGTGCCCCAGTTCTTTGGTCTGCAAAACTGGGACAACTGTATCTTCTTTGTGTTCTTGTGAAGGTCAGAGAAATGTGACAGCTCGCTGAGAGTCAAGGGTCGGAGGTAAAGACAGGAATATTATTTATGCTTCTATTCTGAACCAACAAGCTAATACTGTAAACTTTGCAACTACTTTCAAATAATTCTCAGGTAGCACAGTCTCTCTCTCTCTCTCTCTCTCTCTCTCTCTCTCTCTCTCTCTCTCTCTCTCTCTCTCTCTCTCTGTGTGTGTGTGTGTGTGTGTGTGTGTGTGTGTTTAACTTCAAGGGAATATTCTAGACTTGGTGAGCTTATAATGACAGCATGAGTGGGGTGTGGTTTGGAGCGTTGCCTTCTAAACCTGTGTTGATGACTTTGTGCTTTTAGGTACACCAAGCTTGGCTAAATGGTATGGAAAGGGTAATCATAGGCCTCTTTCATTGCCACAAACAATCAATCAAACAAACAAATAAACAAAAAATGTTTCAACAGTGACTGATGCCATGGGATTGACACTCAGCCAGGCCATGAAACTGTGTTTCCTTAAGATTACAGATCAGCCTTAAGGAACTAGAGAGACAGATCCAGGCAGTTAGAACACTTAGAAAATAATGAAAAGCCCCCTGGTAGCCTCCAGATGTGAAACTAGAAAGCCAATGACAAAGAAAGGAGTTTGAAGGGATCAAGACAGCAGACAACACTGAACCACAGTTCATTATCCCGTCATGTAAGTAAAGCTCTCCCTTGGGTTCTCAAGGCTTGTGTTCCTCAGCTTTGAAAGCAGCCCAGTTCTGTGTATGAGGTGTTGTAATGGTTTTAGTGTCTTCTTGTAGACCATCACCCACTTCCTGGGAAGGGCTGCTTACTCTGAGCATTGCTATGGGAGGTGACTGTCACCTGGACATCATTAGCAGCATGCCTGTTCTTGATCCCTTCAAACTCCTTTCTTTGTCAGAAGAGGATATCAAGTCCCTTGGAACTGGATTTATAGGCAGTTCTGTGCCACCTGAGATGGGTGCTGAGAGACAAATTCAAATCCTCTGTAAGACTGGTATGTACTCTGAAACACTGGGCATCTCTCTAGCCCCAAACCATGGTATTGTTGGCTGCCATTCTTATGGGAGAGCCTTGCCAGAAACACAGTTGAAGGTGTTAGGGCAGACATGTGGGTGTTGAGGTAGGTGAAGGCCTCAGTCACCCTGGACCATTCATTCACCCACTGCTCGCTTTTGTGCTGAGGTTTCTGTTTGCAGAGTTCTCATTTACAAGACTGGTTTGAAGATGTGTGTGCTGAAGTGGCTTCAGGAGGGATGGATCTGGGGCTGGCCTGGCTTGCACCAGACTCATGTCCCATAGTGCAGGAGAGAGAGAAAGAGGAAAAAGGGAGGAAGATAAGAAGAGGAGTAGAGGGAGAGAGGGAGGGAGGGAGGGAGGGAGGGAGGGAGGGAGGGAGGGAGGGAGGGAGGGAGGGAGGGAGGGAGGGCAGGCATCAGGGCAGAAGCAAGTCTGTGATCCAAGGGGCTGCAGGCTGGATGTGGACTTGGACAGGTGGAAGCTGAGCCCCCATCCATGGCAGTAGATGGGATTGAGTCTGGATAGACTGCATTGTCTTCCTAGGGAACCTCAATTTACACGTCAGGAATGCTTACAGGCTCCTGAGGGCTTCCATCAGGGCCTGGCTACTTGAACTATACTGTCAGTAGATCTGTCCAGGCCTCACTTTTTGAAGATTTTGTGTAGTCTTGGCCTCATTGTTTTAACTTTATTTATTTATTTATTTTTCCTATTTTTGCTTTGAGGTTGTTGTGCAAGGCTTAGGCTGAGGAGAGTGGCGTGAGCAGCACAGTAAAGAGAGAGGGCAGTGAACAGAGAATGTGAACTGCACAGTGACTAGGGCGGGGTTGAGGGGGCGAGTTCCCTGTGCTCACTGCATCCTGGGGAGTTGCCAACAGCTCAGACTAGGTGCATTCTGGGATGAGGGCTTCCCAGCAGAGGGGCCTGAGGTAGCATCTGCTGCTGTTCTTTCTTTAACTGGATCTTACTGTGTAGCCCTGGCTGGCCTGGACCTCTCCATGCCTATAGCTCACATAGCTTTACCTGCCTCTGCTCTCCTGATGCTGAGATTAAAGATGTGTACTCTTACTCCTGGCCTGTTATTTTTAATGCAATGAAATTAAATATAGCCTTAATATTTTGGCTTGTTTAATTAAATGAAAGAGAAAATACAGGAAAGCTCCCAGATCCCACCCACAAAAGCACACTAACATTTCCTCTTCCTGTTAAGTAAACACATACAGTCAGGTGCTCCATAAGGAAGTGCTGGCCAGCGCTGGCCTGAACTGGACACAGGCTTTGGAATGTTTTAGTTGGTGTAAGTGAACTTGCTTGCTATGCTGTCACCTGAAGAGAGGTTCACAGATGACAGCTGTCTGTGATGACACCTTTCGGGCTCAGTCTCAGCCCCTCCTTCCTGTTCCTTCCTCTGGTGTATATTTTCTGCCTAGATTCTAGTGTTATGTTTCAGCGTTATGTCCTATGTATAAAGGTCCACTGTGCTGTGAATCTTTAAAGCAATTTCGTACAACGTTTCAGCATTATCTTAAGAAAACCTCTTCAGTGCTGTCTTTAGTTTCTATAACTGCTAATGTTTGCAGTTCTGAAGCCAAGTCTAGTGAGACTATAAAATTTAGCCTCCTTTTGAAGACTCCTCTTGCTTCAGCTTCCCCATACTGGAATTACAGACATAGGTCATTAGGTCCAGCTAACATTTTAGCAACACAAATATTTTCCAGTTTTTCTATTATACAGAACGGGTGCCATTGCCCACCTGCCCGAGCAGGGATCCAAGCTGCTCTGGTTGTGTGGCTGCTCTGCAGCTGGCTTCTCAGGAATCCAGTATTGGTCTCTGCTCACTGGCAGCTCCAGCGAATGTAAAGTTACCTGGCATTTAGAATTTGATTTCTATGCTTAGGGGTAAACCTGAGCATCATTCCTTAGCTGTTCATGTTTTTTTCCATTTTTTTAAATTGCATTTTTGGCAAGTTTTGTGTTGTGGGGACACTAGGCATCATGTACTGATTTGTTACAGCTATTATTCCTATTTTTGTGATTATTTGTTTATTTTTGTGGTGTTTGTGTGTACTAATCACTGAGCTACATTCCAAGTGCACTGTGACATTTTTAAAGTGTGAAATTTTAAATTTGATAGAGTCAAACATTTCAATATTTTTCAGCTCATAATGTTGCTATTTTTAAAAGTGCACTCCAATTCCAAAGGAATTGTGGATTTTCTGAATTAAGTTTTGAATTCATGTGAAAGATAGCTAGCTGATTTTATTTCTAAGTCTAGGCCAGTTCCCCCCTGCTCCGAACCAGTGATCAACAAGTGCACTCCCATTTGACACTCCTTTTCTGTCACACCGTGGTCACATTTATGCTTGGTAATATTCTTCTGGAGATAGGATTTTACCAAATAGCTCAGAACTGTTAATCTTCTGCCTCAGGCTCCAGAGTGCTGGGCTTACAGATGTGAGGCACCATGCCTGCCTATGCTTAGGAACATTTGGTCTTTATTTTCTTCATTGATGTGTTTACCTGTCTCTGCTCCAGGAATGCAGTTTGAACCCCATTTTGTGTTACACAGTTTTCTCTAGTGGGTTTGATGTTTTCCCTCCCTCCCTCCCTTCCCTTCCCTCCCTCCCTCCCTCCCTCCCTCCCTCCCTCCCTCCCTCCCTCCTTTCCTCCCTCCCTCCCTCCCTCCCTTCCTCCCTTCCTTCCTCCCTCCCTTCCTCCCTCCCTTCCTCCCTCCCTCCCTCCCTCACTTCCTCCCTCCCTTCCTTCCTTCCTTCCTCTCTCCTTCCTCCCTCCCTCCCTTCCTCCCTCTTCCCTCCCTCCCTCCTTCCCTTCCTTCCTTCCTTCCTTTCTTCCTTCCTTCCTTCCTTCCTTCCTTCCTTCCTTCCTTCCTTCCTTCCTTCCTTTTTCAGAATGATTTGGCTTTTCCTTTAGATTGTAAATTTTAGAACCAGTTAGATAATTATAAAAAACTAATAGGGATCTTGATTGGAGATACTCTTTTTATAGGCTAATTTAAGATTTTTACATTTAATTTGATATTCATGAATAAGAATTGAGTCTTCATTTCCTGTTCATGAAGGCAGAGCAGGTGTTGCCATTGTTCATTCATGTCTTGTGAGTTTTTCAGAAAAGTTTTATCTTCTTTATATTCTTCCACATGCTTTTTTGGTTAAATTTATCTATAGCAGTTTTTATGTTTTATTGTGTGTAAATTTATTTTTATAATTAAACTTTCTGACTAGTTCTTGCTAGCCACACAAGCACACTCTCGGGACTGCAGCAACTGAGAGCGCATACTGCTCTTTGCAAGGAACTGAGTTCAGATCCCAGTACTCATGTTGCGCAGTTTACTGTAGCTGCCAGTAAGCCCAGCTCTAGGGAATCCTATGCCCTCTTCTGGACTCTGTGAGACACATGTACATTCCTACATGCAAATGCCGATACACATGCATAACTTGAAATCAAATAAATCATAACATTTTTGAGATTTGTAAGTTATTTTTGCATGCAGCAACATTTGTTTGATAGTCTACAGCTAAACCCTCCCTCCCTTCCTTCCTCTCTCTCCCCTGACTGTTTTTGTGGTATATGTGCTGTGTGGACGTGAGCATCTGTGAATGCCTGTGGACAGAGGCGAGAGGTTGATGTTCATGTCTTTGTTCATTGCTCTGCATCTTAATTTTTGAGACAGTATCATTCTCTTACCTTGGATCTTATCAACTCTGCTAGGCTGCCCTGCCAGCTAGTGAACTCCTGTTTCTGCCTTCCCAGCACTGGGACTCTGCATACATAAGTCTCTGCTCGGCCTCTACATGGATGTTGGGGAGCTAAATTCTGTTCTGTTGCTTGCACAGCAAGCGCCTTACTGATTGGGCCATCACCCAGCCCCATCTGCAGGCAGGCCATTGCATTGCTTGCAAATAATGGCTGTTTGGCTAATTCTAATCTAATTCTAATTCTAAAAATTCTAATTCTGATTCTGGTCTTCATTTTGCTTCCTTATCATGGCTGTTTGTAATATTTGCTCGTTCTTTTGGAACATTTCTTTCTTTATTGTATGTGGGGTGCACATGCCATACTATGCATATGGAGATAGAGGACAATGTCCAAGAGTCAGTTCTCTTCCTCTATCACATGGGTCCCAGGGATTGAACTCAGGTCGTCAGGCTTGGTGGCAGGCACCTTTACCCACCGAGCCATCCTGCTGGTCTATGGGTATGTGTGTGTGTGTGTTATGAGGGCTAGAACTTCTATTAAAACAGTAATTAGAACTTTGTCTTACTGACTTTGAAGAGAGCACAGTTTTAGTGTTTCATTAGTGGTTCTATATAGGTGTTTATGGCCGTGCTATTTCAGGTTTAAACAATGTTCCAAGATCTGTGTCCAGTGACACATGTCTGGAATGAGCCCTTGGGAGGCAGAGGCAGCAGGACCAGGACAGTTTATCTTCTTCATCTTGATTATATACCATTTTTTTACTTTCTGAACAGAAAACTTAAGACAATGATTTAAAATAATAAGACACGGTGGATTCTAAACACTTAATTGTTTTTCTAAAGGCAGTTGTTTAATTTGACTCCTACAGTTCTGCTGTGATGGTTTTGACATTCTTAGTATTTCTAACTATTTTATCATAACTCCAAATGTGCTAAACAAACAGTTACTCTCTGTGTACTTGAAGTCTTACTTTAAGGATACACTCGATGACTACTTAAAACACACATACAGAACACGTTTTTAATATTTGCAGAACACAGTATTTGCAGAACACAAGAAGTCTGTTCAGACACTTGGATTTTGTTTCTTTGCTCATACTGAGATCCACAAAAAAGCTAGGTAGCAAGATCTCATTCACTTCAGCAGTGCCACGGATGGCCCCACCAATGTCCACTAAACAAATACAGACATGCTCAGCAAAACTTAATGCCTGGAAGTATGATTGAAAAATATGTGGTGCACACCTTTAATCCCAGCACTCAGGAGGCAGAGGCAGGCAGATTTCTGAGTTCAAGGCCAGTCTGGTCTACAAAGTGAGTTCCAGGACAGCCAGGGCTATACAGAGATACCCTGTCTCAAAAAACAAAAACAACAAAAATCAAAAACAAAAACAAAAAATAAATAAACATGAAGAGGTCATAAAGAGTCTGGTTTTTACTGAGCAGCTTTCCTCAGATGAAACAAAACCCAAAAGAGAAGTAACAACAAACTAGTTACAAAGAAACAGTCTGGGAGCTGGGCAGGATAACCCAGCACTATAATCCAATCAGGAGGCTGAGGCAGAAGGATGGAGAGCTTGTGCCAGCCTGGATCACACAGAAAGAAGATCTGTCTCAAAAACCAAAGTGAGGCTACTAAACAGAAAAATCCTATTCTGCTCCAGGGAACTGACTTTGATACAATGGGGGTGCGCAGTTCTTGATTTGAAACTTCTGAAGAGTGTTATGGACTTGTTCTAGGGCCCCCTGTTTCCTAATGTAAGATCTGTGACATCTCCATCCAATCTGATTTAAGTTGATGTTTCAAGTTCTTGCTATATGGTTTAATATGCTATGAGATTCTTTATTTTGTTTAAAGGGAGGAATGTCTCTTTGTTTCTAGCAATTTGGGGTCAAAGGGCAAGGTTTCCTCTTGGCCTTTTTGGACACTTAGTTGGAAAGGGTCTGTGTTAGGGCTGGGTGGGGAGGAGGGCAGGGCTCTGTAGCTTGCAGTGGGTGCTAGGGTTGCTGGGCAACCTAGGTTAGACAAGCGCTCTGCCACTGAGCCTCATCTCCAGCTCAAGCTTGTGTGTCTTTATTGCTTTGCTTGGATTTTATTGCTTGCCATACAATTATGAAAATAAGTACCATCTCCCTCCCCCACTTCCTCTCTCCCACATCTCTAGTCCCCTCTCCTCCCCTCCCTGCCACCAAAATTTAGCTCTGTTAGGGCCTGGGCTCAGAACAGGGAGGGATAAGATTTACTTTACTGTCATTTAAATTCCTGTTTGTGCTCCTTTATTTCCTGTCAAGTCTTAGGCTTTTGCTGGGGTGGGGTTGGGCTATTGCTTTCTTTCCCTTTGGGTTCATGTTTTGCCCCCAGATTCTTGGCAGACTTGAGCTATGAATTGTGGGATCTTTTCCCTCACCCCCCCCCCATTCTGTACTACTAACTTGACAGTTTAATTGGAAATTTATACATAATTAATTAAGCTTGTTCTTGCCAGACAGTAGAATAACTCTATCTTTTCCTTTTTTTTAGAAATATATTTTCTGTGTGAGGGTATCTTGCTGCACATATGTCTGTGCACCACATTCCTTTCTTGCCCACAAGGTCAGAAGAGGGTTCCAGATTCCCCAGGGACTCTAGTTACAGGTGATTGTGAGCCAACTGGTCCTGGGAATAGAACCCAGGTCCTCTGTGAGAGCAGGCGCCCTTGACCACTGAGACATCTCTCAGGCCCTTCTTGTATCCTTCTCTTTTCACTATATTTCACTATATTTTACTTCATGATGCTCTTCTCAGGAAAAAAAGACTTCCCATTCACTTTTAAATGCTGCTTTAATTCTGCCTCTGTAATCATTTGAGGGTGTTAGAAAACCCTCTTTTTTTTTTTTCTACTTTTAGAAATAAGTTATGTGTATACTTATTTGTTTTGGAATAATGTTTTACATTTACTTATTATTACTATTATTATTATTATTATTGGTCTGTGTGTGTGTGTGTTTGTGTGTGTACTTGTGGCACAGTGTGTACAGAGGTCAGAGGACGAGCTGCTAGTATCAGTTTTCTCCTTCTACCGGTTGGTCATGGAGTTGAACTCATGTCATGAGGCTTGGTCGCAAGTGCCCTTACCCCCAACCCGACATGCAACCCCTGGAAAAGTTTTTAAGATGAATTTTCCACAAAGTGCATCTTACAATTCCAGATAGGCGAGTAGTTGGATTTGTTAAACTTCCCACTGTGGAAGTAGTGGGCTGTGCTGCAGCATAGGCTGATAAGGCTGACACAAAGTTATAGATTCACTTAATTCAGTTGTGCAGTGAGCTTGTAAATGACAGCTTTGTGTAGCAATGCTAAAAGCTGGACACAACCTGCTAGGGAATAAACATTTGAATTTTGTTCTGTTATCTTCCCTTCCAGCCCCATAATTGAAAAGCAGATATGCTGCCCAGGGTTAGCTATGCCTGGCTTTGATTGACAGTCTCAGGCCCACACACCAGGTGGTCTGTAAGTTACTGAAATGGAGCCTGTGGTTCTGAAAGGCCACTTGGTGGCTCTGTGTGAGGCTTTGATACAGTTTCACCACCTCTCACTTCAGGTGAGTTAGGACCCCTGAGTGTGTGTGCCTTGTCCCCATTGTGATTTGTTCTAAGGAACACTTTGTGTCCTTATTCACTCTGACACTGCTTTAGAGTGACTTTTAGAAGGTAACTTACTGGATGAATCCATTGTTACAGTGTTTCCGATTTCTCCCCTCAGTGGTTCCATCTTACTGCCCATAAGTGTTGAGGCACATTTTCAGTGTGGTGTTCAGTTTGGTGCTCTGTGTTCCTGGTGAGTGTCTGTATGTATTGTGTGCAGCCCTGCATAGGGGGTGGTGGGATGCAAATCATTCTAACATAAGCCTAATTCTGTAATTATGCCAACAGAACATCCTAAGGGGTTTGGTGTATGCCTAGTAAAGCCACAGTCTCCATTGCAAATATGGAGTGCATGCTGAGTGCACTTACTTCAGAGCAACTAGCCTGGGAGTCCTGAGCTCTGTGTGCAAGGGGCTTTCAGAAAGATCACGTACCCTCCCTTTTGAGGCACACACAGGATTCTCATGATGGAACTCTGAGGACCTCCTGTTTATTGGCAGTGGAGACTGTGGCTTTACTAGACATACACCAAACCCCTTAGGATGTTCTGTTGGCATAATTACAGAATTAGGCTTATGTTAGAATGATTTGACATAGTTTGACCACTTTCCAAATTCACAATCAGTATTTCAGAAGAGTAGACTTTTAACACAACACACATTTCATAGTGCTCACTGGTGTCAGCTGCTCAGATGCAAAGCCTGGCTCTGTTTCTTGGAAGCAGCATGACATAGTCCCTACCTGATAGGCTCCCCTGATGATTCGGTGACAGTGCACAAAGAGGAGCAGCAGAGTTCTCCCTAACTCTCTGTGCCTCTTACTTTAGTAATTTGCATGTGCCCACCCCTGGAGATGTAGTAGAAGATGCACTTGGAGGGTCTCCAGTCGCAGGGGTGGATTGGTTGGTACTCTTTATGAAGGATGAATTGATGGGAGGAGGAAGGGCCAGTGGACACTGAGAACATGGCCTCACTGCTTGGTAGTCAGGGCATGTTTCCAGCAGGGGATGGCTTTCCCCAGAGACCCGAGGAGGAGGAGGAATTGAAGGGAGCTCCGACTGTGACCAGGGCTTAGGAGTGTTTCCCAGTTTATTGGATATTAATTCTGGAGTAAAGTTTATATGATTATTTATTACTAAGTGTAGTTGCAAAAATGTACTGTTAAGATCTTCTGCGGTATTTTTCTTTGAATAATTGTATCTGTCATTTTGCAATAGATTTGGGTCTTTAACCTGATAGCTTTATTTTAGTTGGAAGGCACAGTTCCTCCCCCTCTATAAATAGACTCTATATCTAAGAACTATTTGATATCATTTTATTAAAATGACTTAAGAATATATACACATTCAGTTTCCCTTAATCTTCTATGTTGTATAGAATTTTGCCCCCGCACTGTATTTTATAATCAACCTGTAGTGGGTGTATAGTCTATAACATCCCCTGATTTCTTAAGGGGCTCCTCCAGATGAGGCCGATGAATAACATTGCTTCGGTGCCAACATTAAAAGCAGTTCCCTTGCATCACACTGAGATGATACTGGAAAAGAGCTGTTTGTTTCTCTCTTACTTCACATGCTCACCACACCCCTGGGAGCATCCCAACCCCTATACAACCTTAGCCATCACCATTCACTCATATGGACATATAGATTATGTTAACTGTTCCTGATAATTCAGGCAACTCGTGGAGATTGAAAGAAAAACATCTGTTTCCCCTCAGGTATCGCCGTCCTAGAGTCCGCAAAGGTAGTTGATCAAGCCCAAAGGTGGGTGTTGAGAGGAGTCGATGACATTGATTTCTTCATAGGGGATGAAGCCATTGACAAACCTACCTACGCTACCAAGGTATAGTTGTGCCAGCAGTGTGATTGTGTAAGAGCAGAGCCAAACGGAGCAGAGCATGGCTGTGTCTGGAGGCTGTACCTGTGAGTTGTGGAACGCTCTTGTTTCTTATGCTCAGGTGGAGGTGGTTAGTTGAACCGAGGGGGTTGTTTTTAAAGAGGTGGATTTCAGAGTGGAGTACCAAGTGAGCTAGCACAGTCCTGAGTCACACAGTTGTCATCAGAGTGAGCAAGACCTTCCCTTCTGGGAAGGTGCATGTTGACTGACATACGTGTCAGATGTGGAGACTGAAGACTGAGTGACTAAGAAGAAGTGCTGATATTAAATGCATGGGGTTTGCTTTGTTGTGTGTGTGTGGCGGGGGGGGGGGTTGGTTTTTCCAGACAGGGTTTCTCTGTGTAGCCCTGGCTGTCCTGGAACTCACTCTGTGGAGTATGCTGGCCTCGAACTCAGAAATCCACCTGCCTCTGCCTCCTAAGTGCTGAGATTAAAGGTGTGTGCCACCATGACTGGCTATGCATGTGGTTTTTAAAGAAATAATTTAAATTAGTTTTTAAATTTAGCATACCAAGCGATGGATTGCATCCTGATATTTTCATAAACACGTGTCATTGTACTTTGTTCTTCTTCTCCCACTTCCTCTGATGACCTCAAGACCTCTTTGGTCCACCCACCTATTCTTGCCAGTTCCCTCCTCTCCTCCAAATACTCCTCCTTTCTGCCCTTATGATACATGAACTCCATCCTTCTTTTCTCCCTCCTCCCTTAAGATCACTTCCTTTCCTCCCATGGTACCCTCTTTGCTTTCACTCATCACACACACACACACACACACACACACACACACACTCACACACACACAGACACTCACACTCAGGCACACACAGAGACTCATTCACACACACTCACACACACATACACATGCACAGACACACACAGACACACACACACTCATACACAGACACACACAGAAACTCATTCACACACATTCACACAAAGACACACTCACACACACATACACACACAGACACATTCATACACAGACATGCACACAGAGTCATTCACACACACATACACAGACACATACACACATATACTCATGAACACTGACACACACTCACATACACATACACAAAGAGAGACAGACAGACAGACAGACAGACAGAGGGAGAGAGAGAGAATGATTTAAATCAAGGTCCCATATATAAAACATGCAATCTTTGTTTTTCTGAGTCTGACCTATTTTATTTATCTTAATAATATCCCTTTACATCCATTTTTTCCCCAATCATCATGATTTAATTTTTTAAAAGATTTATTTATTTTTATTTATATAAGAACACTGTAGCTGTCTTCAGACACACACCAGAAGAGTGCATTGGACTGCATTACAGATGGTTGTTAGCCACCATGTGGTTGCTGGGATTTGAACTCAGGACCTCTGGAAGAGCAGTCAGTGCTCTTAACTGCTGAGCCATCTCTCCAACCCCTTGATTTCATTTTTTAATGGCTAGATAAGATTCCATTGTGTATCAATATTACATTGAAAAGGAATTCATCCACTTTTGACAGACATCTAGCTGGGTCCCGTTCCTTGGCTCCTGTGAATACACAGTGGTCACCATTGCCATGCATCTGTCTCCAAGGTTTATTGACTTGGAGTCCTTCAGTTGTAGCCCTGGTCTATACCGCAGTTCTGTGTTTAGTTCTTATTGGGAACCTTCACACTGACTTCTGTAATAGTTCTGCCACTTTACAGTCCACCAACAGTGCACGAAGTGTCCTTTTCTCCACCTCATCACCAGCAAAGCCGCTTTGTCTTCAGTAAACACAGAAGGACCAGAGGGAGTTGCATGGTAGATGGGTCTGCCACGGCCATCAGGTAGTTCCATGTACTGAGAGGCACTGCTGTAAATACATGTATGTTGCTTATGTTTTTGTCAATGGGAGCTGCCCCCCAGAAGGCCTTCATTCTGTGGGAGCACACAGCCTCCTCTATGTTCCTTTGGTGACACTGCTGCTTCTGCCCTTTTTGCTCCAGTGGCCTATATGACATGGCCTGTTGAAGACTGGGATCTTATGGAAAGGTTCATGGAACAAGTGGTCTTTAAGTATCTTCATGCTGAGCCTGAGGACCATTACTTTTTAATGGTGAGTAGTTGGAACCAAGAGAAATACACTCCTGAGAGTTCCAAAGTACTTAGATTTCCTTTTTTAAATGCAGAGTCCTCCTAAAGACTTTGGCATGAATCAGGCTGCTTTTAGGGGCAAATACCAGAAAGTGCAAGAAGAATATCAAGATCCTACAAGGCTTAGCATCTTGCAGACCAGGAAGGGCAAAGTCCGGCTGCCTGGGGCTCCTCGGACCATCAGCTTCAGGATGAACCCAGCTTTTAGTGTGGCCTCTTCTGTTGGCTCTCTGGTGCCTTAGGACAGCTTTCCAACTTCCTGTGTTGCTACTTCAGAGTCTTTCCCTATTTCTGCTCAGTAGTAGAAGGGAAACCTTTCCCTGCAGCTTTCCTAAGCTTAGGAACCTTTCCGGTGGTTTTGCCCTGTGTGCCTGAGCTGTCTGTGGGTCTCTTAGACTGGGAGGAGGGATGAGTACAGTAACCTCAAGCATAAGGTCCAGAGAGGGAGGCTTGGGAGGAAAGCTCTTATGTCCTGCAGTGTCCTCAGGAGTGGACCCTGTGACTATTATTCTGTTATCGCAGAGGAACCCGAGCCATGAGATCACTTTCCAGTGTTTAGGTTCTGTTGTAGGAGGGAACTGATCTGAGTTATGGGCTCTGATGATGGTATGTAAGTGTCCTGTCAAACAACAACTGCATAGAGAAATGAGAAGAAATATCTCCTGGGATCTCTGAGATCTCATTGTTCTATTTAACACAATGTTTCCTTCCATGGAGCAGTCCTTTTACATTAAAGGTAGCCTAAGGTATAATATGCTTGCTTAGTAAACAGAAACTCTGTACAACATAAGCTGCATATTAAAACTCACATGAATTAGCTTTGGATTTTTCTGTGCAAGTATATTGTTAAATGGTTCCAAATTCAGTTATAATGATTTTCAGTGTTTTCCCATACACCCTCTTTAGAGTTGTCTGGCTTAGAAGGTGGTAACTACAAGGTTAATAGTTAAGGAGTCTACAGAGTTAATGTCTGTCAAGGCAGTCTTTGAGGGTGCTCTGAGCTGCCCCTTAGGTGGGATTGTCAGGCATTGCTTCTGTGTCTTACAGGCCTCTGTATTTCCTCCCTGGAGTGGTTATAGTGACTAAAGGAGGCCAGGGGACTGACAGCATGAGTTCCTTTGTCTCAGACTCTGCATGCTGGGCTTGGCGCTTTCCCTGCTCCTGCTTATCACTGACTACCTGTTGGACAGGATTTTAGGGCCTGGTACCACTCCAGCTGCTGCCTTCTGCCTGCTTCAGCTTACTGTGCCAGGGCTCTTCTCTGCCTCTGCCTAAAGGGGATCTGACCTAAGGCTTGTGGAGTGAGTGCAGTGCATGTCACAG
Source organism: Mus caroli (assembly GCF_978045245.1). Lineage (NCBI taxonomy): Eukaryota > Metazoa > Chordata > Mammalia > Rodentia > Muridae > Mus > Mus caroli. The sequence continues at coordinate 26,843,320 of NW_028227259.1, forward strand.
GACACTTTTCCTAGAGAGAGAGAGAGAGGGAGGGAGGGAGGGAGGGAGGGAGAGACAGAGACAGAGACAGAGACAGAGACAGAAAGAGAGAGACAGAGAGAGACACAGAGAGAGAGACAGACAGACAGACAGACAGACAGACAGACAGACAGAGAGAAAAATTTTGTTCTCTCCTGTCTCTGCCTCTAATTTCCGCCTGATCCTCCTCTTGGTCCTCTTCCTCCCCTCACTCCATCTTTCTCACACATACACACCCTTCCCTGATTTAGCATATATATAAATGGGAAAAACAATCAGTTTCTAGGAAGAAATAGGAGGTGGAGTTTTATGTGAACCTAGAAAAGTCCATTTGCCAAAAATATGTATCCATGGTGAATTTTAAAAATATTCAAATCCATTACAAAAAATACAAAGTATATCATATTGCACACACTGCACTGTCAATCTGCAAGTATTGAACGTGGCTGTGGGAATTTCCTGTTTCTTCCAAGTATATGTGTGTGTATGCATGTTTTCCACATCTGTGCAGGTGCCCACAGAGTCAAGAAGAGGGCCTTGGTTCCCCTGGAGTTAGGGTTACAAACATTGTGAGCTGTCAGACAAGTGTGCTGGGATCAAACTTAGGTCCTCTCTAAAGTCTTAACCATTAAGATAACTTTGTAGCCCTTCCACCTCATTTTTATAGTAAAAAAATGACACTTACAGATTTTGTGTGGTGGTGGTGGGGTATGTGTGTGCTGTGGTATGCAGGTGTGCAACAGAGCACAGATTACCGGGTTGAGTCTCTCTTTTACCGTGTAGATCCTAAAAACTCAGGGTTTGCTCTTTGAGGAGAGTGCAGAGCCATCATGCTGACTCTGCTTTACATTTTGAGGCAGAGCTTTCCACTCTGGCTATACTGTCTGTCTAGCAAGCCAAGTAGGTCCTTCTGCCTTGCCTCTCACAGGTGTGTTTGCTAATATTCCTGACCTTTTATGTGAGTGCAGGGGGTGTGAACTCAGGACAAAGGTAGCAGGCACTTCACCAACAGAGCTATCTCCCAGCCTTGTGTTCTTCCCCATCAGTGGGTGGGATTGGGAGGGAGGAAGCTGATGAAGGAGGGAGGGGAGACATCTAACTGCTCTTTAGGTGAGGACTTGGGGTTTAGTGTGTATAAGCCCTAAGTGACTCATATCACCAGCACTTTAGGAGCCCACAGGACTGTCCTTTATGTTGTATCTAGTCATTGGAGGGTACAGAGCAATAACGAGCTGGTGACAGCATGTTTTATGATGATTTAGAGACACACACTGGCCTGTGAACTGAGCTGGTGGCAGATAGGAGTCCTGTGTTTGTCCCTAACACTGAACTGACCAGACCTTAACACAAAGCTGTGTATTTTGAGGCATTCTGTAGCCTAAACTGGCCGGGACTCACTATGTAGCACAGGCTGGCTTTAATTCATGGCAGTCCTGCTGCCTCAGTCTCCAGGTGTTGAGATTAGGAATGTGAGTCACTAGCCACCACATTTGCTAGAATCGTGCTTTAAAGAGGTTTGCTGTTTTTCCTTTCCTTTCTTTGTTCAAGGAATTGATCCTTAGGCTTTGAGGTTTGCATTGCAAGCCACATGTGGCTGCCGCATCCTTCAAATGTGGTTGCAACAAGAAGGCTTATAAAATTTTGTTTAATTTTAATTGACACAGATATAAATAGAAATATTGGACTAAGGGCTACACTGTGGGACAGCTCAGACTGGTGTCCCCCAGGCTGGTGTGATCTGCTCAGAACAGGGAACACAAGGATGGGAACTAAAATATAATCTTTGAGAAGTGGTGACACACACCACCTTTAATCCTTGCACTCAGTAAGGCAGATCTCTGAGTCCCAGGCCAGTCTGATCTACAGAGTGGGTTCTGAGACAGCCAGGGCGACACAGAGATCTTGTCTTGGAAAACAAAAACAAAAACAAAAACAGAAACAAAAAAGATAGCTGGCTTGCTAGTTAAGAACATATACTGCTCAGGACCCAGCACCCACACTAGGTGCTCATAACAGTGTGTACCCCTGCTCCAGGGTTCCAATGCCATCTTTTGGCCTCTGCAGGCACCAGTACATATGTGTAAACATGCACATACAGAGATGTACACATGCATACACAAAACTTAAAAAGTAAAATAAATCTTTAAAGAGAAGAGTGTTTGCAGGGTCAGGAGCAGAGTGTGCTGTGGGTGGGAAGGGACTCAGCATCCCTGGGCCTGATATTTATATACACAGTAGTGATTGAGAAGCCTGAGGCTTGCCCAAGGCCAGATAATGTGGAACCTGAAGAAGATGGGTGTGCCACTGTGTGCTGGCTGGGATTCTCAGGGAAGACATGGCCTTGCACAGAGGTAGAGATTGAGTTTGTCCCGAGGGCCACTGAGGACTTTGGAAGGATTCACAGTGACTCCAGTGGAGAACACTGACTGTGTCATCACCTGCATCAGTGTGTCACCTCTGTTAGCTACACCTGGGTTCCTGTGTGCTTCAGTCACAAGGTGTGATAGTGTGACAGTTCAACACACACAATCACCCTCAAAGTCAAGTCTCAGAGCACTGGAAGACAACTGTCCCTGGCCTGCCAGGCCACTGTCCCCACAGGACCAGAGGCCAAAGGAATGCAAATGAAGGAAAAAGAAGTCATGTAAGTGATTCCTGCAGATTCCTGCAGCCCCTAGAGCCAGCCTGAACATTTGCTTGGATTCCAACAGGGGCGTGGTTGGGTGTCTCACAGTTAGGGGTTTTCTCAAATGTGCACTTTTAGTTGTCAGCTGAGCCTGTAGCTGCTGTGACATCTAAACTGCAAGAGAGGAGAGGCGGCCTGTCTTGAAGCGTGCTTCTTCTTTCCTGACCTGCGCTGGTTTGCAAGCGTCCTCCTTTTCTCCTGTGTTGTGGGGAGATTGGACCTAGGGCCTTGTATATGCTAGGCAAGTGCGGTAGTGCCGCTGAGCTGCATTCCAGTCCCTTCACATTGTTTTTGAGACAAGCGAAGTTGTTAAAGGTGGCCTCAGACTTGCTTTTTGGCCCAGGTAGGTCTTGAGCTTTCAATTCTTTTCCCTCAGATTCCAGAGTAGCTTGGATTACAGTGCTGCAAGACCAGGTCTTGCCTGAGTGGTTAACACTGTACCTGCAGTTACACATGATGGCGCACAGGTGACGCCATGTGTCTGTCAAACTGAATTCAAAGTCAAGCGTGAGCTGAGCTGCACTGAGGTTCCAGGAGCAGGAAGTATGGTTGCTTTTGATGTTGTGATACTTTTTTGAACAGGTATTGGAAATGAGACTTAGTGCTTGCACTTGGCCAGCCGCTTACCCCCGAGCCATACCCCCAGTCCATATTGTATATTGACAATGAACTTGCTGGTGGTAAAGATTTTTATTTTAAACCTTTCTGACTTACACGTCAGGAGGCTGACAGGTTGTGTGTGTGTATCTAATGTTGTGTCATGGCATTTTCTACCAGCAGAAAGAGGGCACACTTTGCAAAGGTAACTTAAAATGGAGACTTTTGGTAGGGAGGTAATTTTAGAAGGGCTCTTGAAAAAAATATCTAGACAAGACAGTGGGTTTCATGAACACTTGACACCCTCACACTGTGCAAAGGGACACATCAGATCCATCCAGAGCCACTTGGGGAGCGGGGAAGCAGAGGGAGGGGGTGGGCAAAGCATTAGGATGTAAAAATGGACTTCTTCATAAGAAGTTTAGAATCTGTAGGCAGGCAAAGGCCTTATCTCTAATTTAAACTGCACATTCAATTTGGTAAACTTCAGGTGTGCCAGAAATGAGTGTAAGAACGCAGATGTCACTTGTATCCCTGATTGTCAGTTATTAATCATCAGTTATTGATCATCAGTTATTGATTATCAGTTATTGATTATCAGTTATTGCTGAGCTTTTATTGCGGCTCTGAGTGAGAAGAAGGAGGATGGATGTGTCCCGTCATGGTTATATCTGTGTCCTGTGTGTTCACTCAGCAGTGTTGTAAAAACGCCCTTAATAGAGCAAACTCTCCAGAAACATCATCCTTCATGAAGTTGGTTCAGTGCTGACCCTTCCCTGTGTTTGAGTACTTGGTGTTTTTCTGAACTTACATCCCGTTTTTTCTTTACTTTGTTATGTTTTAGGGCATATGCTAGCCTGAGGCTGGCTCTAGGGGCCTCCTCTCCTTCAGATATTTTGGAGTTGGGTGGTTCTACTTTGAGAACCTGCTGACTGGAGAAGGTCTGATCCCTACCTGACTAAGATGCTTTCTGACCTCTCCAGGCCTGTGACTACATTTAGATTTTCAATGGCAGTGTTAAGTGGTTTGCAGAGTTCCTGGGTATCCAGCATGAGCTGATGGAGTGAGGTGATTGTTAGTGAGAGATGCTTGCTTTCTGTCAGGCTCCCTGCAGAGAGACACACTGAGCTCTGCTCCTGCTGAGAGCTTCTGAGGAAGCTGTGTCTCTCTGTCTTCATGGTCAGGAGCAGCTGCTCCAGAGCAGACAGCTGTGTAGCAGCCAAGTCACCTGTGGGCAGCATGAGGCCCGGGTCCCTAGTTTCTTGGCCTTGCTTGCTTAGACTCACATACTGCTGTGATGTCAGAGGTTAAGTCAGCTGATGTCACTGCAGAGTGCCTGTAAAGGCACACAGCAGCATTTGGCACTTAGGAAATATGTGCAGGGCTAGGTAGTTTAGTTTCTAAGTAAGCATATGTCTTCCTGTTCTCCCAAGCTCTGAGTTATGCAGGTCTACAGCACTGAGATCTTACAGCACTGCAGAATACTAGGGTATTCTGGTGATCATTTACTTCATTCCCTAGTGGATTATTATCATTTTTTAATTAAGAAATCCATTGCAAATACATGACAAGTAATTGTAAAATTGAGCTGGGTCTTGGACTGGAGGGGAAAAAGGATGTAAAAGTTATTAAAAGACAAAGAAACAAGATATTGAAGGAGCAGTATTTATGAATGCAGCTTTGAAGATGGCCACTGCAATGTGAGACAGTTTTAGTGTGCACACACCTAAAATGTTTAGGAGGAAGCATGATGCTCTCAGGTGGTTAGACAAAGTGTGAGGATAGGAGGGATGGTGACTGACCTAGTGTCCTTGGAAGAGCCACCTGTGTTACAGGAAGGGACCGTGACCGACTCAGTGTCTTTTGACCGACATAGTGTCTTTCATTAGCTTGGTGAAGATGAACTATTGAGATGGTTAGCAGACCATATGCGTGTCCCCTGCCCCAATAGTGATCCTTTATGAAGAAGGTAGAATCACTATTAAATTCAGCTATTGCACAAGATCTTCTATGTGAACTGAATTGCATTGTAAGTCCCATTCTGTGTTTGATCAGTTTTCTGCCTCAACAAACCAGTTCACAAACAAGCCTGTGGGCCTTCCTCATCCAGATGACTGCTCACAGGGTGACTCACTAGGAAGACTCAGGGGGAGTAAGGACAACCAGTGGGTTCTCAAAATGTGGTACTTCTCAGGTGACCCATCACCATTATCACCATACTTCTTGCTGCTTTCAGGGACTTCATTTTCCTAAGCTTCACTCTTGCTGTAATATTGACCCACACATTTACACACGATGCACTTTGTACAACTAAATGCCCTTAGAGACTTCTATGCCTGTGCCCTGTGACAGCCAGGGGAGCACTGTGAAAGCCAGGCGAGCACTGTGAGAGCCAAAGGAGCATTGTGACAGCCAGGGGAGCAGTGTGACAGCCAGGGGAGCAGTGTGACAGCCAGAGAGTACTGTGTCAGCCAGGGGAGCACTGTGTCAGCCAGGGGAGCACTGAGATAGCCAGGGGAGCACTGTGACAGCCAGGGGAGCACTGAGATAACCAGGAGTGCACTGTGTTGGCCAGGGATACAGCCTCTTCCCTTAGCAAGCACTATCACTGGGAAAAGGCACTAAACTCCTAAAGTTGCATTGGGCAAACCATGGGCCACACTGGGAACATTCTCTGGCACAAGAAAGGGCTCATACCTCTAAATCTAAAGATTCTTAAAGGGGCCTATGACTTGTAAAAAGTTTTAAAAATGTAAAAATCACATTTTAAGATATGAACTTCCTGTCATTCTAGAGAAAGACATTTTAGAAACAATATTTGGGACCTACTAACAACATTCATTTCATGTTTTCCAAGAAAATGAACCGTGCTTGCTTTATACATTTAAAAAAGTGAAAGACTGGGTTCGGAAGATGCCTCAGTGGGTAAAAGGACTTGCTGTATATATGTAAGTAACCCAGGTTAGGGTGGCAATCTGCATCCATAACCCAGGTTAGGGTGGCAGTCTGTCTGTGATCTTAGTCTCCTCAGATGAGGTAGGAGGCAGATAGGAGACTCCCTGGAAAGTCATGGGGCAGCCATCCTGAGGTATAGAGTGAACAAGAGTGTGGGTTTCTTGTAGGCTTTCCTAAGGCTATGGGTAGGCTATTAGAGCTGAAATTTCTACATAAACTCATGTTAGAGCTGGACTATGTATCAAGGCAGAAGACTAGATCTGAGATGGCTTTACAGGACTCTGCTCTTCTGCCTCTGTCTCTACTGCCTGCTCTACATATCTCACCTCAGCAGCTGTGGCTCTCAGCTTGGCCATCTCTCACCGGCAGCGAGCAGTAATGACTGGAACAGACCCAGCCTAACCTGGGCTCTCTGGCCTGGATCTGTGTGATTTCGCTTTCCCATAAACTTGTGAGGGATTGCCTGGCTGATGGGGTGCCTGGCATCCAGAAAGGCAGTGTGGGAACTCATGGATCCTTGAAGGATGGTTTTTATTTTCTTTATAGTTTTCTCAAATGATATTTTCTGTCAGAAATTTAAATGAGGGCAATTTCACTTTCATTGTCCTAAATAATATTCTGTAGCCTGAGAGAACAGAGCTGCCTTTCATTGTAACAGCCAGTCAGTTTCATGATTCTCATCCTGCCTCACCCACCAGACATCTGGTGTGGTCGCATGATAGAGGCTGGAGTGATCATGGGGCTGTGGGCAGAGGGAGGAGCCATTTGAAAATGTCCCCAGGGGATTTGAATATGCTTCCTTTCAGCATTGCAGCTCTGAAGGATTCCAGTAGGAGGGAAGACCCTGTTGGCTATTATATAGAGCCTGTGGGTCAGTTAATGTGGATTTTCTGGCTTCTTGGCTCTTGTCAGGGTTCTGCCCGGGGCATGGGGAGCGTGGGCATGAATTGCTATGTGTTTTCAGTTGCTTACAGTGTAGGAAGTACCAGGGAAATGTTTAGTATTGTGCTGTCACAAAATATATATATATATATATATATATATATATATATATATATATATATATATATATAATGTACGCCTTTTGGCTAGCGAAAGGTCTCAGGTGAGGGATTTAAGGGGGGCAGTTATTAATGCCATGTAGAATCAGACATGTTGGAGACTCTGAGGAGTTCAGACCCTAGTGACAGAGACAGACAGCATGGTAGAGCTCTGAGGAGAGTCAGCCCACAACGCAGGAGTGCCACCCTTAAAGAAAGCAGGAGCCCATTCTAGAGCCCACTTTAGGGGAGCACAGCCAGAAATGCAGATTGGGGTCACCCCAGATTCCATGTTCCAATGTGGAAGCAATTTCAGAGTTTTACAGGATGAAGAAAGTTATAGGTCAAAACAAGTTCAAATGCATTGGTGGGCATGTAAGAGAGGCAACTAGAGCAAGATGGGGGAGCCTTTCTGTAGGCCCCAAATGCTATTCGTAGACTGTCTTAACTTTTGGTTTGGCGGAAACTCGGGATCTTCTAGGCTGATAGCTTACTAAAGCTTTTATACATTAGTCAAAGGATGTTTGTTCTGACACAGAGGTGGACAAGGAATGGCTATTCAGGGGCTAAAGCTAGCCTAAGATAGGCAACTTGCTTCTCGAGCTCAAGTCCCAGCCTCCCCATATCTCTGCAGTTTGTAACCAGTCTTTGCAAACACAGCAAACCTGTGCTTTCTGGCTGGTGGTGTCAGCTGAGGGATTCCAGGGGACTCAGTGCAGGGAAGAGGAGAGGGTGTGGGAGAGTTGCTGCAGGCAGCCCAGCAGCAGTCTGCCTTCAACTCTGACAGGGGGCGCTCATGCTGCACAGTGTGTTACTTACACAAGTCATCCTGCTGTATGCAGAGACTGAACCATCACAGGCACTCAGTCTCACCCAAGGCTGTGCACTGTCCACTTTGGTCTTTCAGAACGTAGTTCTTTCTGGAGGCTCCACAATGTTCAGAGATTTTGGACGTCGTCTGCAGAGAGATTTGAAAAGAGTGGTGGACGCCAGGTTAAAACTGAGCCAAGAGCTCAGTGGAGGCAGGATAAAGGTAGGAGGCTGTGTGCCAGCCGCTGTGGGGGTAGAGCCAATCTTCACTGGGGGGTAGCCGAGGGTTGATGCTGGAATTCATGGGAGGTCGTCCTTAAACCCACCTGGGTCAGGCATCAGTGTGTGTGACCAGGGTGATGCAGAGACAAGATGGGCTTATGGTGAGGAGATGTTTTCATTAAATGGAAAAAACTGCTGTGCGTGGGGAGCCAGGCCATGCTCATCTAAGACCACAGCTCTGAGCTGCGGGGTGCTGTCTGGACTTCTCCCTGAGGTGGGCTTTGGTGGGGAAGAGAACCTACGGCAGTGAAGGTGCCCGCTGTTATAGTGTTTGTTTTGTTATAGTGTTTGGGGGTTCACTTTGTAACTGGCCTTGCTACACCCTGTGATTTGTTTGAGGGAAGCTATTGGTTTGATTAATTGTGTGTTTTAGTATTGGAAGAAGGGGTCTCCTGAATCTGTGGGCTGGGCCTATAGCATGACTGAGGCCATCACCGGAGGAGTCACTGTCTATCATGGACACACTGCTTGGAGGATGCAGTGCACAGACTAAATGCAGACTAAATGCAGTTGCTTTCTTTTGCAGCCTAAGCCTGTGGAGGTGCAGGTGATCACTCACCACATGCAGCGCTATGCCATGTGGTTTGGAGGCTCGATGCTGGCCTCAACTGTAAGTCCCTGATCTCTTGTCATTTGTGCTTTCCTATTGAGTTTGGATAAGTACTGTCTACAAATGTGAAATAGCATGTGTTCTGTTTGCATGGCTTTAAATAGGCAAAACAAATTCTACTTGATATAAGAATATTTTAGTCACTTAAATTGTATGCTTTATTAACAAACACGGTGGTGGCACATGCCTTTAATCCCAGCATTTAGGAGGCAGAGGCCAGCCTGGTCTACACAGTGAGTTCCAGGACAGTCAGGGCTACATAGAGAAACCCTGCCTTGAAAAGAACAGCAACCAAAAACAGAACAAAAGAAAGAAAGAAACAAACAAACAAAAGACCCCACTACTACCACCACCACTATCAAAAACCAAAAAAAAAAAAAAAAAAAAAAAAAATCAAAAAATCCACCCCGCTCATTGTCCCTTCCAAGTGGTTAGTTTATTTATTAATATTCCCCCTACCCCCAGAGTTTGTTAGCAGCCATTTTTAGTTCAAGTTGACACATATTTGATCCCAGTAAGGGAAACTAAGTAGATTTGTTGTTGCTTTGTAAAGTTGGAAATTGCTGAGTGAATTTTAAAAAGTGAAGTCAACTTCTGCCTGGTTTGTTATCAGGTCAGATGTGGTACCGTGATTGTCTGGGACCCATGGATAAGTCCCTCCCATTTGCTCAATGTTTTCCTCTTTCCACCTGCTCATCTTCTTCCTCCTGCTGGCTGCTCCTCCTGCAGCCGGAGTTCTTTCAGGTCTGTCACACCAAGAAGGACTATGAGGAATATGGCCCAAGCATCTGCCGCCACAACCCGGTCTTTGGAGTCATGTCCTAGTGTCTGCGTTGGAGCAATTGTCTGACAGTGTCCTGTTGGGGAATAAGTGTCCTTCAGAACCCAGAGCAGCCACGGCTCCTGTACATAGCAGTGTGGAATGGGTGTGTGAGCAGCGTGCTTTCATCACCAGTGGGGCCGGGCAAGGTCTTCCCAGTAAAGCCATTTATCCGGTATGACTGTTCTTGGTCCTCCTCCCAGCCCCTCCCCTCCTGCCCCTCCCACTCTCTCTCCTTTCCACCCGAGCTTCTGGTCAAGTGTAGCTCTGAAGGAGTCCATGCAACTGTAGAAACTACTAGAGGATGCAGTGGATTCTCCAGGAAAGCCTGTAAGGTGGGGGAACCCTGGCCTTCCCAGCCTATTTTTGTAAATAAAATGTTATAAACTTGAAATACAAATTGATGTTTATATTTCCTATCATTTTGTATTTTATGGTATTTGGTATAACCAGCTAATGCTAAGCATGAGTAGTCACAGAGTTCATGGATGTCAGAGTTCTGTAATAAAGTACTTGATTGTGAGGCATGTTCTGATGTGTGTACAGGCTTTATGCCACGTCTGCTGGGAAGTGATTACATGTTGTTGGGGTGGTGTGACATCTGAGCACCAACCACTGTTGAGTGAGAGTTGCTACAGATGTATCTAACTTCCTGGAGCTGCTTTATAGAAGACAATGGTTTAATGTTGTTGAGTGCGGGATGAAATACTATTGCACTGTTGTAATAAAGGCTGCTAGAATCTTTATAACTGTTCCTTGTGGTCACTTTTGCCTCCCCATTCATTCAGAGAACCTCAGACTCCATAGGTTTGCAGACAACTGATGATTGATACTGTGTGTGTGTGTGTGTGTGTGTGTGTGTGTGTGTGTGTGTGTGTGTGTGTTTGTCTTAAAAGTGCCATCAAGCCTGGGTGGACAGCCTGCCTGTTGTGTTTGGACGGTGGTGTGGACATCCTTGGGGTGTCCAGGCTGCTTTCTTAGGAAGCATTCAGTGCTCTGATGTCTGCTGAGTGACTCCTCACTCAAGTGTAGGTTAGTAGATCCAAAGCTCTCCCTTCTCCCAGAATCCTTGTTACTTTAAAAATTGTTGTTATAGTCCTCCAAGTTGTGAGGCATGTTTTTCTCTCAGACACAAGTTTATTTTGGAAACTTGAGCTTTGAGGCCTCCTATCTCTCCACATTTGATTCTTCCTGTCAGTTATTCACAGCCATCCTGAATCTGAGAATAGTCAATGATTCTGCGAACCAGAGAGACTACATCCAGGGAACTGTAAATAATAAAAAAAAAAAAAAAATTAGTTAGTGTGTGTGTTTACACACACGTATGGTCTGTATTTATGTGTGTGTGGTGTATATATCTGTGTGTACATGTGTTCATGGTATGTGTGTGCATGGTGTGTAAATGTGTGTGTGTGCAGTGTATATATGCATATATGTGTGTGCTCAGTGTGGTGTGTATAGATGTGTATATGAGTGGTATGTATATGTGTGAGCACAATTGCCAAGGTTCCCACATGAAGGTCAGAGACAACTTGATGTAGTTGGTTTTCTCTTCTTTCACCTTCACTAGGTCTGCGATTGAATCATGTCTGCAGGCTCGCATGTGCCTTTTCCAGTGGAGCTGTCTTACTGGATCCTTGTGTAACTTTCATTGTAGCATAATTATTCTTACTCTAAAATGGACTTTATTATTTTAAAATACTTAGTGAATATTTATTACATGAATATACATTTCATTCACTTTGCTTGACAATGTGCTTTGGAGTGCTCACGTGCATATATATATATATATATATATATATATATATATACACACACACATACACACACACACACACACACACACACACACACATATATATATATATATATATATATATATATATATATATATATATATATACACACACACACACACACACACAACTTTGTAATACTTGTATGCTTATAATCTCAGCATTTACCTTGCAGAGGGAGGAGGGTCACTACAAGCTTGAGGTCTGCCTGTGGGTTTTAGGTCAGCCAGGGATATACTTGGTGTTTGGGATGGCTCACTGAGTAAAGGCTGTGTTGTACAAGCCCAACAACCTGAGTCTGATCTCTAGCACTCATAGTGCACAGAAAGAGAACTGAGATTCCACGGTTGTCCTCTGACCTCTATCTATATGCTGTGATATATATGCTAATATATGCTAATGTGCATACACATGTACACTACTAATAAAATGTTCCCCACAGTTAAAAACAAAGCAAAACCCAACATACACACACACCCACACACCCACACACACTCACACCACACACACTGTCTGTGTGTGTACATACACACACACATACAAACACAGACAGTGTACTCATCACAGTCATGTGTGGGCAGCATCATCTAATACAAAGCCAGCTTTGCAGCAGACTGTTGAGTACACACGGGTGTTGTGCAGATAGGATGGAAAACACCATTCTACCATGCTGACAGCATGGTCCACCGTAGAGCGGTCTCTCCTCTCAATAGCATATCTGACTGTATTGTAGCTTACTGCTGCTGTCACACTGCACAAGAGCCAGTGACAGGCCATGTTGCTAGAAAAGAGCAACACTGGGAGTGTGAAAGTTCCAAGAATAATGCAAGTGAGGGTGTTGTCTGCAAGTGTGAATTAACTGTATTAGTGTAGTATCAGGTGAGGCAGGCTACTCACAAAGGAAAGAGCTTTGTTTAGCTGCCAAGCTCAGGGGTTCAAGGGCATCAGTTCGGCTCTGGTGAGGGCCTTCTCATTTGCTCATGGTGTGGTAGATGGTCACAGTGGGAACATTGTGGGAGTGAAGACTGCATCTGGGTTCAGGAAGCCACAGAACACTGGGTGAGCTTCTGTAATGACCCTCTCTTGGGCATTATCTCAGTCTCTTCTGAGGGCAGAGCCCCCAGAGTAACCCAAAGGCTCTTTACATAATGGGTTCCTATTATGGAACCCTATTAGGCTAGCCAGGGAGATGTGTAGTGATAGTCATGAGATATAGAGCAAGCCAGTGAGATGGCTCTCTGAGCAAAAGCTGTGTGAGCCTGACATGATGAGTTTGATCCCCAGCACCCACTGTGGAAGGAGAGAACTGACCCAAGGCTGGTCATCACTTGAGATTTGTCATCATTTGAGATTTGCATTCTGTTTCCCCTGCCCCAAATAGTGGTGTCCCAGGACCAAGCTTCCTACTCACGAGGCTAGAGGACAGAGCACATCCATGCTGTAGCTGTAGGTATTTATGGATAGGAAAGGGCAGAGTGTAGGAGCCGCACAGCCTGTTGATTCAAGCAAACCCTGAGGGGCATGGAGCAAATCTGCTACCATGGAAGAAACCTACAGTATCCTGTGCTGTTTCCTGTGTGACAGAGATGCTCAACCACAGTCTCCCAATCAAGGGTTCGGGGTCTTTAGTTGTCTTTCATCCAGACACACATTTCTCTGCACTTCCTTGGGAACTTTGGCTCCTCACCACCTTTCAGCTGCTTTACTGCAACCAATCCTGCTTGGTCTGTCTGCCTCAGTCACATCCTCTGCATCTATATGTCAGTGTTGACACTCATGTTGGCCAAACTAGAGCCAGTGTGACTGGCTCAGACCCAGAGTGTCTACCTAATTCTATTTGCCACAAGATTGTTTTGAAACTCTTTTATTCATTCATTTTTTTAAAATTAAAATTGTGTGTGTGTGCATGTGTGTGTGTGTGTGTGTGTGTATGTGTGGGGTGTATGTGTTTATGTGAGTGCACATGCCTATGGAGGCTAGAGGTCAGCATTGGATGTGTTTCTCAATCACGCTCTAGCTTTTGAGACAGTGTTTCACGACCAACCTGTAGCAAACTAGTTCGACTATACTGGCTGGCCAGTGACCTCCTATCTCGCCCTACCCTGCCTCCATGCTAGGCTTCTAGCCATGTGCCACTATGTCTTGGCTCTTTACATGGGTAACAACTCAGACCCTTAGGCTTGTGTGACAGGCACAAGTTGAACCTCCTTCTCAGCCCAGTGATCATTTTAGTTTAGATAAAAAATATAGAGAGCAATATGTTCTACTGCAACGCAACTACACGGTGCTGTCATCTGCAACCCCGGCTCAGACACATCTTAGAGGAAGTATGTCAGAAGTGGGCAGTGGGGAGAACAAGGAAGGTGCCCAGAGCCTGCTTCCATTCTCAGTCTCCAGGGTGGAGCTGGGCTGCAACTGGGTCTGCAAGCCCTGAGAAAAAGACCCAGAGCTGTAAGTATAGGCTCAGAGCTGTAAGTATAAAGACTGGCTACCTTTAAGTCAATGATACCTACTTTCCTCTTCCCTCAATATCCCAAGCATTCTAAGGACCTAGTTGCTGTCAGGAGGTTCAAGGATTTTTTTTTTTTTTGTTTATTGATTAAAGGTGTCAGATACTGTATAGAAAACTAAAATATGATTTGGTCACTTTATAAAGAAGGAATATGTTAAAATTATATCACTAATTAAAAAAAATTCCCACACACTTTTGGTTCAGGTTGACTTAGCCTAGATTGCAATGTGGTAGAATTGTGAGGAAAGGCAAGCATCCCTGAGAGAAAGGCCCATGACTTCGAGTGAAGTTTCCTGTAGACTACTTGTGTCCAAGTTTGCTTTCTCTTGCTGTGATAAAGACCATGACCTAGAGCAACTCCAAGAAGAATGAGTTTGTCTGGCTTACATATCCTCATTACAGTCTACCAGGAAAGGAACTCAGACAGGAACCTGGAGGTAGGAAATGAAGCAGAGGCCATGGAGGAGTGCTGCTTTTTGGCTTGTTCACCGAAGCTCGCTCACCCTGCCAAAGGGCGGCCCCATCCCAAGGCCCTCCCACATCAACAACTAATCAAGAAAACACCCATGGATGTGCCTATAGGCAATCTGAAGCATTTTTCTCAATCGAGGCTTCTCTTCGCAGATATCTCTAGTTTATGTCAGGTTGACAAAACTGAAACCAAGACACCATGTTGATCAATATCACCTGTAACAAACACACCCTAGAATTATAAGCTAGCAGTTCTTCGACCTGTTAAAGTGTTTTGATAGAGCTTTGCCCTGTTTACCAGGTTGAGACACCGGTTCTCATCTATGTAGAAAAAAGTATTATAAATTATATGGCTTTAATTTAGAAAAAAGCTCATGATTTAACTGTTCCACAGTGAGTATGGACTTTAAAGCCTCATGTTGTACAATATAAATGCAACCAGCTTTATCTGTCCATTGTGACTGATTGGTGAATCTCTCTGCCTCTCTTTCCACCCTGTGCTCAGCCCTGCCTCTTACTTCAATGTCCCCCCCTTCCCACTCTCACCCTCTGCCCAGCCCTGCCTCTTGCTTCAATGCCCCCCCCCTTGCTATTACCCTCCTTTACCTCCTCCTCCCTGGACCAAACAAGGCTTACCTGATGAGTCACAGTGGCTAGCTCAGAGTTGTTATTCTTTATACTCCAGGAAAAGCCCCATTTTAAAAACTGCAGGCACTCACAAGTGCTTCTTCTGTTACCACATAGGCTGAGATTAAGGGGAAAATAAATATAGGGGGAAAATAGAACTTGCCAGAGTTGGGGACTCCATTGCTGCTGCTCCAGGTGATGTGTGCACTACTGCTGAGGTGTATCTATCCTCTGGCCACTGCTCTCACGGAAGCTGGGCTCTGAGTGTTGGGATATGAATGACTCTTATCATAAGGATTCCAATAGTATCATAAAATTAGAATAGAATTTCAGAGCTGGCGGATGCACCTGGAGAGCAGGTGACTGAGCGTGTGTGTTGATGTAGCAAGTCTCAGGTGGTCCCTCCAGTCTGGTTAGAACTGGAGGGTGGCCTTGAGAAATGTCCCCTCAGCAAGAGGCAGGAGAAATCACCCACGTTAGACCTGCTGTGTGAGTGTGTTTCAGGGTGACAGTGGTTCCTGCTACAGCTTCCTAAGTGACTAACAGGCTCTCATGAGACTAAAGTGCAGACCTGCGGTTCATTCCTTCCTTGGGCTCCTCCCCTTGTGTCTCCTCTACAGATGGTCCGGCTGGGTCGACCTCTCAGCTTAATCAGCACAGCTGATTTCAAAGAGTGCCCTGCTAGGAAAATTGACTTGTTACATGATCTGTACTTAATTAAAGAGCATTTTATAATGTTTCTTTTTAAATGTATTGTCAGGCTTGCTAAGTAGAAATATAAATTGATTGCAAGGCAATTGTAATGGATGACTGACAAGGAAAGAAATCTTTATTACAAAGTGACAGGGGTCTGCGGAGATGGCTTGGTGGTTAAGGGTGCTTGGTGTCTTTCCGGAGGATCTGAGTTTGGCTACCAACATTCGATATGGGATGGCTCAAAACTGCCTACAACTGCGGCTCTCTTCTGACCTCCACAGGCACATTGAGTGCTTACACATATATATGAATAAAATTTAAAAAATAAGTATTATAAAAAGAAGCTATCGCTTGATCTTAGGATTATAAAGGTTGCATTTTTACAAACCCTGACTTATTCTCAGTTAAGGAAGCAGCTGTGTAGTCTCTCCTCTCAGATAGTATATGAGTACTGTGAATTTTTAAATTTTCATTTCATGAAATATACTTTTAAATTATTAAAAGTGAATAATTATAAACCTAAAGGTTTATGATGTCAAATAAAAACTTAATGACCTGCTTTGGCTGCAGTTCCAATATCTGGAGGTCAGATCAATGCAGTAGTCTTGCCTACTTTATACCTACTGAGTGAGTCTGATGTTTTCCCAGCACTGACTCAGGGAGATGCCCAGGAATGGTAGAGCTGACACCCCAGGTGTTAACCACAGGCTTTTCTCTAGTCACTGAGCAGACCTGGGGAGGAGAAGAGATACTGACTGCATATGACCCATGACCTCTGCTGACCAGCAAGAAGTGGGGAAACTGTACCTGCAGCTGCGAGAGGCAGGGAGACACAATGAGGGAGGTGTTCTGCTGTGTGTGTGTGTGTGCCTCGATGTGACTGACGTTAACAAGGGCTGTGAGAAGTCACAATGAATGAATGAGAAGTTACAATGGCTGGATGCAGTCACCGTCACATGTGTGCCACAGATGGCCACAGCTTATTATCATAGAGTACAGGAATAGTGGGAAGGAGTTTATTTTTATTTTTGTGTATGAGTGTTTTGACTGCATGCATGTCTGTGTACCAGTTGCATGCCTGGTGCCCATGAAGTCTAAGTAGGAGCGCCAGATTCCTTGAAACTGAAACAGGTAGTGTGAGCTGCCACAGGATACTAGGAATTGAACCAGAATCCTTTGGTTCTAGAAGAGCAGCTAGTGCTCTTAACCACTGGGCCATCACCTAGTCCCTTGTTTATAATTTTTAAACCGGAGCTACCAATAAGGTCATTTTCTGGCCAAATTTAGAAGTATTTTCATTTCTACTCCCCTCCCCCCACCTCACTGTGCTTGTTTATTTTGTAAAGAAAAAGAAAACTCCCAGTGTGCTCTGTCTGTATAGTGGTATTAGAGAGCTACCAAAGAAAAGCCCAAGGTCCAGCAGCCTACAGGAGTCCTATGAGACTGATAACTAGAAAAAAAGCTCACTAGCAGAGCACGCCTGCTCAGTATGAAGACATAGACGCCTGCCCATGACATCTTTTATCTTAATTAGGGTAGTAGACTCAACTTGCCATTCTGATAATTCGGCCATTTTCTCAAGCTGAATTAGCATGTTTTAACTTATTTATTCATTAGGTCTTATGTTCATAATAAATTAAACTTTATTAAGGCATGGTTGTGTGATGTAATTACAGTTCTCTGAATTAGAGTTTAAGGAAGTTACTGCTATACTCTATGTGACCTCAGTGTTCCCTAAGAACAAGTGTTACTAGCATTATAAAATTTCTGAAAATGCACAGTTTAGGTCTTGGTTGATTTACAGATAGTTGACCTCTACAGAGCTGGTATTCTGAGCAGAGACTTTAGGCCCAGCAGTGGCAACCCCAGCAGGGTTGAGAGTTAGCAGACACTAACAACATGGTGCATCATTTCCTGAGGTGCTTCCTTGGGAAGTTGTTATGTTCATGATGCAGGGAGGTGGTGCTTGTCTTTGCTCTGAAGTGGGGTGGGGCAGTGGTGTAGAAACCATTCCCCTTGACAGCTTTGTGGGGTTCATTGCCAGGTTTAATTACACCCCCCCAGGTGTGTGTGTGTGTGAGTGTGTGTGTTTGTATAAAGTCATGCACACATGCCATGACATACTTGCGGATGTCAGAGGACAACTTGTGACAGTTTTGTCCTTTTACTATGTAGGACCCAGGGATAGAATTCAGGTCACCAGGCTTTGCCACAAACACTGAGGCATCTCACTGTCCTCCTCCTCCTCTTCCTCCTCTGCCCCTCCTCCTCTCCCTCCTCCTCCTTTGAGCAAAGACAACTCACTAATGCAATGTTCTAGAGAGAGAGAGAGAGAGAGAGAGAGAGAGAGAGAGAGAGAGAGAGAGAGAGAGAGAATGCATACTTAAGCAGGCATGTACACACACTTATGATCCCCCCCACCCCAAGCACTACAGTTCCAGTGGATTGTCTGAAAAGCCATCAGCCATGAATACTAGAATTACTCCAAGGCCCCATCTCCAGGTGATCAGGAAATAGATATGATCTCTACCCACCCCCACTATTGGATAAGGACTAGCTTTCCTCTTCTACTCTCCCTCTATACCATGGAGGCAATGGGAGAGACATGAACTGAGCTCACCATCCTATGCTGCATCCCATGGGCCAGTGCCAGTTCAAGGGCCACACAGGAGTCACTTGTGAGCCTCACAGAGGGACAAATCATGGCGACTCCATTGGCTCTCAGTGGCCTGGGCTTCATTCTCAGCAGTTGTTCCTGAGCCTGTGCTGGATAGTGGAGCATAGGCAAGCTCCAAGGGTTAGGGAGCTTTGGGCTGACAGTGGGACATGGTGCCTCTCAGGGCTTGTGAGAGGTTTTAGGATGCTGGAGGCTCTTGCACTTTCCACAGCCTGGGCCCGCATCTGGGACCTACCTGCAAACCAGTGGGAACAGGCTGTGGGAGACAGTCTTGGCCAGACACCCTGGAACAGCTGCCTGCAGATGGGTCTGTCTGTTGGTCCCCCAGCTGGGTCTGCTAATGAAGGATGCCTTCATCACTGCTCCTGGAAGACTCCATTGAATATGGAAGAGAACCCAAGCGTTTTAGAAAGGAAAAACAAAAACAAAAACCCTAAGCTTCAGGATATTGCTTTCATTGTGAGCTATGAGAAAGAGTATCTTTTAACGGTCATTGGTAAGAAATAATTAAGGAGAATTTCAGTTACAGGGCACTTTGCAGAAAGGGTGTAATTAGCAAAATGGGGCTCCTGTGTCTTGGTGCATCTTTCATCTCCTTACTGTGCTCATCCTCATCTGGCTGAGCAACATTTGATCCGTAGCTCTCCTCAAGCTGTATTGACATAGCCTTTGAAAAAGAAGCCTAGTTCTTTAACTGAGAGTGTACTTGAATTTCAAACACAATAACCCAAGGGGAGGGAACCAGACACCTGGGGATGGCAGTGGTGCTGACTGATGGGAACTGCAGAATGTGTCCATGGGTCCAGGTGACAACAGACTTCTGTCCCTTAGGAGAACAGCCTTTGGTCATGAGTGAAAGAGAGAGAGAGGTTGTTATGTTGAATGGAACCCATTCCAGGAGGAACTAGGAGCCTCGTGCTCCATATTCATATTTAAAAGTTATGTGCCCAAGGGAGAATTTTATATTAGATATTTTCTTACTTACATTTCAAATGTTATTCCCTTTCCTAGTTTTCTCTCTGAAAATCCCCTGTCCCCTCCCCCCTCCCCCTGCTCCCCAACCCACCCATTCCCACTCCTGGTCCTGGCATTCCCCTATACTGGGACATAGAACCTTCATAGGACCAAGGGCTAAGGGAGAATTTTGAAAGAGGGAAATAGTTTTTATTTGAGAAATGTTAGTGACATCCTATTTGGTGTTTCCAACATTACTCATAGACTTGGTGATGGTTTGTCCCTGTGGGTTCTGTTATTTCTACCCCTGTTCTTTCCCTTCACTGCAGGACTTGAGAGTGGACCCATGCTCTCTTTCTCTGGAGAATGTGAAGAAAAAGGAAATATTCAAACTCTTCTCTGGCCTGAGCAGATGGCCCAGTGGGCAAACACTTGCAGCTCACACATGAAGTTCAGATCCTAGCATCCAGATAACAAGGCAGAGACAGAGACAGAGACGGTACAGTAGCTGGAGCTTGCTGGCTGCCAGCCTAACACCAAAGCACAATTCATGGAGAGACACTTCCTGAAAGGAATAAGACAGAAAGTGATGAGGAAGACACATGCTGCCCTCCTCTGGCCTTCTCCCATGTGCATAGGTGCATAGGTGTATGCACTGGCACATATTTGTGTTCATATATGATATACTTGTGACACACCACACACACACACATACTGTACTGGCTGGTTTTGTGTCAACTTGACACACGTTAGAGTCATCAGAGAAGAAGGAACCTCGGTTGAGGAATGCCTCCATAAGACCCAGCTGTAACTCATTTATTTTCTCAGTTATTGATAGATGAGTTGGACCCAGTTCATGGTGGGTGGTGCTGTCCCTGAGCTGTTGGTCCTGGGTTCTATTAGAATGCAGGCTGAACAAAAAGCAGCACCCCTCCATGTTCTCTGTATCAACTCCTGACTCCAGGTTCCTGTCCTGCTTGAGTTCCTGCCCTGACTACTACTATTGTGTGAGGTTCAATGTGTGCTTTGAGCTTCAGTATCGTTTCTTTTACAAATGTGGGTTCCCTTGCATTTAGAGCATAGATGTTCAGAATTAAGAGTTCGTCTTGGTGGATTTTTTTCCTTTGATGACTATGTAGTGTCCTTCTCCATTTTTTTTTTTTTGATAAATTTTGGTTGAAAGTCTATTTTATTGGATATTAAAATGACTACTACTCCGGCTTGTTTCTTGGGGGATATTTGCCTGGAAAATTTTTTCCCAGCCTTTTACTTTGAGGTGATGTCTGTCTTTGTCACTGAAGTATGTTTCCTGTATGCAGCAAAATGCTGGATCCTGTTTGCATATCCAGTCTGTTAGCCTATATCTTTTATTAGGGAATTGAGTCCATTGATGATGAGAGATATTAGGGCCAATGATTTATGGTTCCTATTATTTTTGTTGGTAGATATGGAGTTATATTTGTGTGTTTCTCTTCTTTTGGGTTTGTTGTGAAAAGATTAATTTATTACTTTTTCTTGGGTGAAGTCTTCCTCCTGTGTTGGACTTATCCTTCTATTATCCTCTGTAGGGTTGGATTAGTGGAAAGATATTGTTTAAATTTGGTTTAGTCTTGGAATACCTTGGTTTCTCCATCTATGGTAATTGAGAGTTTTGCTGGGTATAGTAGCCTGGGCTGGCATTTTTTTCCTTTTCCTTTATTTATTTATTATTATTCTTTAATCATGTTTTACAGTCCAGTCATTATCCCCTTCCCTGTTGACCATCTGGCTGTTCCTCATCTCATACCTCTTTCCTAAGATGATGTCCCCTCCCCAACACAACCTCCCCACCATTCCTCCCCACTCCCTGGGGACTCAAGTCTCTCAAGAGTTATGTGCACCTCTACCAGAGACCTGGGAGGTGAGAGATTTCAGGACTCAAAGGGAGGGACCTTAGATAAAATTGGGCTGACATTTTTGTTCTCTTATGGTCTGTCTCACACCTGGCCAGGATCTTCAGGCTTTTATAGTCTCTGGTGAGAATTCTGGTGTAATTTGGATAGGTCTGCCTTTGCCTTTATATTTTACTTGACCTTTTTGCCTTCAATATTCTTTGTTTATTCTGTGCATTTGGTGTTTTAATTATTATGTGATGAGAGGGATTTCTTTTCTAGTCCCATCTGTTTTGTTTTCTATAGGCTTCTTGTATGTTTATGGGCATTTCTTTCTTTAGGCTAGGGAAGTTTTCTTCTATAATTTTGTTGAAGATGCTGGTCATTTGAGTTGGGAATCTTCACTCTCTTCTATACCCATTATTCTCAGGCTCAGTCTTTTCACTGTATCCTGGATTTCTTGAATGTTTTGAGATAGAATGTTTTTGCTTTTTGTTTTTTCCTTGACAGTTGTGTCGATATCTTCTATGGTGTCTTCTACCACTGAGATTCTCTCTTCTATCTCTTGTATTGTTAGTGATGCTTGCATCTGTGACTCCTGTTCTATTTCCTAGGTTTTCAATCTCCAGGGCTGTCTCCCTTTGTGTTTTCTTTAATGTTTCTCTTTCCATTTTTAGATCCTGGAGAGTTTTGTTTAATTTCTTTGCCTATTTGATTGTGTTTTCCTGTATTTCTTTAAGGGATTTTTATGTGTTTCCTCTTTAAAGCCTTCTACTTGTTTACTTGTGTTCTCCTGTGTTTTTCTATGGGATATATTTATGTCCTTCTTAAAGTCTTCTATCATTTTTATGATATGAGAATTTAGATGTCAATCTTGCTTTATAGATGTATTGGGGTATCTAGGACTTGCTGTTGTGGGAGAACTGGGTTCTGATGTTGCCAAGCCAAGTTGGTTTCTATTGCTTATGTTATTGCCCTGCGTTTAGTCTTCATGTGAGCTTGTGATCATGTGATCCTGGATATGCCAGGATACCTGGGGAGTCTATCTACAACTGGGGTGAGGGCTGTGTATGTTTGGATCCAGAGCCAATGTTCTGCTCCCAGCACAGATGGAAACTGGAAGGCATGTGGGTCTTTGGTTGGGTGGGGTATCTGCTTCCTAGGATTATTGGAGTCCCAGTTATGCCAGGTATTGGGGCAGGGTCTGGGGTCTCACCTGTGATCCTGGATGTGTCAGAATATCTGAGGAGTCAAGTTGGAACTGGGGTGTGGGCTGTGTGGGTTTGTGTCCAGAGCCCAGGCTCTGTTCCCAGCACAGGTGGAAATCAGAAGGCCAATACACTTCCTCTTGTGGTAACCTCCAACCTTATGGATTTATATTCATTTTTGTTGCTAATTCATAACTGTAATTTTGCTACTGTTATGAATAGTAATATAAATGTCTGTGTTTTCTTATGGTCTTAGCTAACCCAAGGAGTCACAAGCCACAGTACTGCTGACTGAAAAAAACTCAGCATGAGCACATGAAACATTCCTACTGTACTCAAAATAGTCCTCAATACACATGTTGAAGCTATTTTGTGTTTTATGATGAGCATCATGTAGCAGAGCTGACTGCAGTGTGGTTATTTAAAAATGTTTCTAATCAGCTTCTATTCTCTGTGTGTAACAATCAATGCCCTCCAATGTCACTCTGCTTCCCCTATATATGATTATACCGTTCTATTATGTGCCAATTCATTTTGTATCATCTTATTTTATTATATAGGACAGCTTCGTTCTCTGCCACTATATGCAACAGTGCCTTAAATCTTTCCGGGCTTTAGTTTTCTAGTGCATATGTACTTTCCACCAGTTAGCTCTCTGTGCCACTCATCTCAGTCTCTGCTGTAAGTTCCACTAAAGATTGTTCCTTCAGTCATGGTCTTTGATGCATCGTTTCCCAGCTTTCCAAAGGATGTACAAAGCCACCTTTACAGCAATAACAATCAACTGATCAACTATGCCACTTTAGTTCTTTAGAAAGCTAAAGTCATAGGCCATTAACTCACTGGACACCCCAGGAAAGCTAGGACTATTTTCTAAAGAGTGGCAAGACAAGAGCTCTCATTCCTTATGGGCAGAAGCTACCACATAGGAGACACAATTTCTTGAAAGGTATTCAAGCATGATGTGGACTATGATGAGATCCTCAAGTCCTCTGGAGTAACATAGTCTTATTCTCCAAAGGACTGTGCTCTGTAGCCCTTGTAAGTAAGGAAGGGTGCTCTTAAGAAAGCCAAGAAACAGAAAAATCATGGGAAAACCTTCCTTACCATGTAGATCTGGGAAAGATGGGGCTTTGGTAAAGACTTTTAGCTTTCTGGGTCCTCATTGCCCATATTCCATGTATATCAGGTGATAAACCTCAAAGGGGAAGATGCCAAACCTTGTCACCCTCATAATACCAGTGAGAAACCCCTGGGTTTGAAAGAAGGGAATAGTAAGGAGGCCTCTTCTGAAATAGAGGCGTCAGGACATTAATGGTTTTCTGCCACGGGGAGGAGGGCAGGGTGCCTGAGAAGACCCCTCCCAAGATCTAGAGCCACACTCATGTCCATGATTCCAGTTGAGTCAGAGCAGCAGAGACCCTTCTACCTCAGCCTAATTGTTGTTAGGCAACATGAAAAGCTGGGCCAGGAGAGAAACTCTTACGAGGTGGCCATGAGAAAAAAAAAAAAAAAGATTGAAAGTTGAGTAGAATAGCATCTTGTTTCCCCACCCCATCCATAATCATAAGTAGTCATTAAACGTTTGTAGTCTGCCATACTCTTAGAGTAACCATAATAACATTCACTCCAACTACATTCTGATTGGTATAACAGAACTTCCTGACACATATACTAAAAGCCCAGCCAACAAAAGCCAAGGCACAAACACTCTGCTCATTCCCTGCTAGCTCCATATGATCTGTAGATTTCAACAAAATTACAAGGCACACAAAAGAAAAAGTGCATACAGTGAAGTAAACATTTCTGTGTTTTTGTTTGTTTTTTGTTTTTGTTTTTTAAAGAACTCAGTTGTGTCACATGATGTTCTTCTGGAAGCTGTCTTGTGAGAGGGTGTTGTGTTCGGCCAGCAGATCACAGCCTGGGTTCTAGCCTGGAAAGGCATTTTGGAAACCTGGAAGAGAAGAGGGGCTAGGCGGCGAGAGAAAGGAATGTAGCTAAGACAACATTCTGATCAAAGCTCAATTTTACTATTTTCAAACACTCAGTTATAAAGGAAGGGGGAGGGAACC
This sequence comes from Mus caroli, assembly GCF_978045245.1. Lineage (NCBI taxonomy): Eukaryota > Metazoa > Chordata > Mammalia > Rodentia > Muridae > Mus > Mus caroli. The sequence continues at coordinate 26,868,022 of NW_028227259.1, forward strand.
CGATTTCCCGCCAAGTAATCTCGGGGTCCAGTAGCAGGACGAACACGTGTGTGCCTCCAAGCAACAAAGCGGCAGGGTCCAGCAGTAGGCGTGGCATGACGAATGAGCAGGTAGCTCCACCCTTGAGCAAGCAGGTTCAAGCAGGTGGGGGAAGGGAGACCACAAGAGGGCATGCAATGTTTTGCTGAAAACAGACACGAGAGAATATGTGATGTTTAGAAATAATATAAATATAACCCCACAAACAGTGAGAGGAGGCTCTTGCCTTGCTAGGACATGTAATGCTTATCTGGTTTCACTTATTTGCTGGTCTTTGCTAGTCTTTGTCTTCACTTTGTAAAAAGAAATGTGCCAAAAAACTTCTTGTGGTCTTCTGATTAATATTGGCAGCTTTTGCTGACTTGTGCAGATTTGGAGGAATCTCACTGTTTCTGTTGGATTGAGCCACCACTACTGATTCATGTTTGGTGTTTGCTATTGAACTGGACTGCTGGTACCCTGACAATGATGAGTGAAATTTCTCCAAGGAAGTTCTTCTAAACAGGTCCATAACCCCCTTTTCCTATCAACCTTCTTTCACCCCTACCTCTGGTTGATGGGCTAGAAGGGAGGTTGAAGCATTTAAGAAATATTAAACAATCAAACAAACAAACAAACAAACAAACTAGGTTTGGAAAAATCTAAGCCTAAACCACTATTATAAAGTGATGTGATTGACAGAACCAAATACAGTAGTGACACATGTTGGAACCATCAGCTAGGGTTGTCATGGTACTTACTGTTAAGATACTCAAGAGCTGTAGTAGAGAACATGGTCTTTCCTGTAGGAAGGTGAGTTGTTTCAACAGAAAAATGGAGTTTAAGAAAATTGGATGACAATTTTCAGGAGTGTTGGTAGACATGGTGTGAAGATATGAAGCAGAGGTTGATGTTTTGGGAGCACAAAGGTGGATGTGGTACCTACCAAAGGGAGCTTACCCTAGTCTGGGCAGATGACTTTAAACATTCAGTACTAATGAATTCTACTGGTCTGGTGACTGGAGTCTGTTTCTCAAGGCAAGACTTCCAGAGATTTATATGGCTCTGTGCTGGACACCAAGCACCATCCTGCCCATCATGAAGCAGTCCTTGAAAGTCTGTCAGCACTGAGAGGCTGAGCTCTACTAGCCCCACACTTATTAATTTGAAAATTCAGATCTCACATGTTTCCCTTTGTTGCCAGAGATCCCTGTCCCTCAGCTATGTAGTCCACACCAGCTTAGAGCTTCCTCCATTTGGGAACCAAAGAGGCCCTTTATGTTCCAGTCAGTATGATGCAAGGAGAGAGGGCCAGAGTTGGTAGGAGCCAATGGAAAAGGTCTTTACCAAGCAGTGATGAGGACTCAGCATGGCCACCTTCTCCTTTCCTGCTTCCCGATCCTAATGTTTCCCTAGTGCCAGACACACCCCAATGCTCAAAATAAAGTACCACATAAGCTCTTGCCCTTGGCCAATCCAGCCACCGAGGATGAGGATGCTGATGTGAAGAGGTTTCCATCTGTGCAGTGCTGTGAGGACAGAGGAGGGGAGCTGTGCTTGGGAAAGAGCCTTCCTGTGGAAACATGTGTCCTGCAATTATGCAAGGCTATATGCTACCTCCACCCCTGCCAACTAAAGACACATTTGACTCTTTCCAGTGGCTTTCTCATTACATTTTCTTCTTTCAATTGCTGGATTAAGAAATAATTTTTCTAACCCTGCTAATGATGTGGGAGTCTAGGAAATTCAGCCTCAGGAATATGGTAGAAGGCCTGCATGTTAGTGAGGTTCTCCATGGTCCCTTCCATGTTGATGAGGTTCTCCATGGTCCCTTCCATGTTGATGAGGTTCTCCATGGTCCCTTCCATGTTGATGAGGTTCTCCATGGTCCCTTCCATGTTGATGAGGTTCTCCATGGTCCCTTCCATGTTGATGAGGTTCTCCATGGTCCCTTCCATGTT
>NW_028227259.1:26872500-26922500 GCF_978045245.1 Mus caroli
GTTATCATGTAGAATAATGCAAATTGATCCATTCTTATCTTCTTGTACAAAGATCAAGTCTAAGTGGATCAAAGAACTCCACATAAAACCAGAGACACTGAAATTTATAGAGGAGTATGTGGGGAAAACCTTCAAAGATATGGGCACAGGGGAAAAATTCCTAAACTGAACAGCAATGGCCTGTGCTGCAGAATCCAGAATCGACAAATGGGACCTCATAAAATTGCAAAGCTTCTGGAGGGCAAAAGACACTGTCAATAAGACAAAAAGGCCACCAGCAGATTGGGAAAGAATGTTTACTAATCCTAAATCTGATAGGGGACTAATATCCAATATAAAGAAAGGTCTCAAGAAGCTGAACACCAGAAATTCAAATAACCTCGTTAAAAAAATGGGTTACAGAGCTAAACAAAGAATTCTCATCTGAGGAATATCGAAGTGCTGAGAAGCACTTGAAGAGATGTTCAATATCCTTGAATCATCAGGGAAATGCAAATCAAAACAACCCTGAGATTCCCTCTCACACCAGTCAGAATGGCTAAGATCAAAAATTCAGGTGACAGCAGATGCTGGCAAGGATACGGAGAAAGAGGAACACTCCTCCATTGCTGGTGGGAATGTAAGATTGTACAACCACTCTGGCAATCAGTATGGAGGTTCCTCAAAAAACTGGGCATAGTACTACCACTAGTTCCACCAATACCTCCCCTGGGCATATACCCAGAAGATGTTCCAACTGGTAATAAGGACACATGCTCCACTTTGTTCATAGCAGCCTTATTTATAATAGCCAGAAGCTGGAAAGAACCCAGATGCCCCTCAACAGAGGAATGGATACAGAAATTATGGTACATTTACAAAATGGATGACTACTCAGCTATTAAAAACAATGAATTTATGAAATTCTTGGGCAAATGGATGTATCTGGAGGATATCATCCTGAGTGAGGTAACCCAAACACAAAAGAAGTCACTTGATATGCACTCACTGATAAGTGGATATTAGCTCAGAAACCTAGAATTCCCAAGATACAACTTTCAAAACACAAGAAAATCAAGAAGGAAGACCAACATGTGGGTACTTCATTCCTTCCTAGAATAGGGAATAAAATATCCATGGAAGGAGTTGCAGAGACAAAGTTTGGAGTTAAGACAAAAGGATTGACCATTCAGAGACTGCCCTACCCAGACGTCCATCCCATAATCAGCCACGAAACTCAGACACCATTGCATACACCAGCAAGATTTTCCTGAAATGACCCTGATATAGCTGTCTCCTGTGAGGCTTTCCCGTGTCTGGCAAATACAGAAATGGATGCTCACAGTCATCTAAAGGATGAAATACAGGGCCCCCAATGTAGGAGCTAGAGAAAGTACCCAAGAGCTGAAGGGGTCTGCAATCTTATAGGTGGAACAACAATATGAACTAATCAGAACCCCCAGAACTTTTGTCTCTAGATGCATATGTGGCAGAAGATGGCCTAGTTGGCCATTATTGGGAAGAGAGGCCCCTTGGTCTAGCAAACTTTATATGACCCAGTACAGGGGAAAGCCAGGGCCAAGAAGTGAGAGTGAGTGGTTAGGGGAGCTGGGTTGGGGAAGGTATAGGGGTTGTTTGGGATAGCATTTGAATTGTAAATGAAAAAAATATGTAATACAAAAAGAAAATAAAAAAACTATTTTCAATAGACATTAAAAACGGAAAAAATAAAAAAGAAATGATGATAAATCCAGAAAATTACTTGGGAAAAGAAAAACCCTTATTCATGAGTTTACATGTTGATACATCTGCTCTGTAAACCAATGTGGGGAAATCTCAAAGAGCTAAAAGTAAATCTACATATCACTCAACATTCCACTCTTTTACCTATGGTCCAATGGAATGACATCCAACTACAGAGAAATCTGCTTAGCTATGTTCATTGGCACTGTAGTCACAATAGGTAGGGAATTTAAACCATCTAAATGTCCTTGAACTGATGAAAAGATAAGGAAACAGGGCATAAACACACAAGGCATTATTCAATTGTGAGGAAAAATGAAATCAAGAAAGTTTCAGCTAAATGCATGAACCTAAAAAATACACTGAGTGATATAAACCATACACAAGAAGAACAAACTCCACATGATGTTGATCATTTGTGATTCCTATCTCCCAATCTTTAGATGTAAGTCCATAACTTGGAGCAACCACAGAAGACATGAAAGAAAAGGAAGACCATATATGAAAAGAAGAAGCTCTAGAGAGAGCTATAGCCGGGTACAGGTGATATGAAGTAAAGAATGGAAAAAACAGAAGTGTAGTTGTTGAAGGAGGAGAAAGAACATTGTAGAAGAAGAGAGGGAACATCAATGCGAGGAGAGGCTCTTGGTCCTGTGAAGGCTCTATGCCCAAGTACAGGGGAATGCCAGGACCAGAAATGGGAGTGGGTTGGTTGGGGAGCAGGGGCAGCAGGGTAGGATTAGGGGGGGTTTGGAGAGGAAACTAGGAAAGGGGCAACATTTGAAATGTAAATAAAGAAAATATACTTGAGAAAATATAAAAAGTATACAATGTTATATTTATCTAAAATTGCATGCACACACACACACAAACACACACACACAAACACACACACACACATACATAATTACTTGGTGTGATAATGCTTCCCTCAGGAACCATAGACTACATAAAAAAATACATATTACGAGGCATAGAAAACCTCCTTTGGGTTGATGGTTAAGGGAGCCCAAGGGACAATACAAGTAATCAACTGCTTTCACCCTGTTTTGTCTCCTAAAACTTGAAGGTAAATCCCTATTGGTGAGCACACTATACAGTTTGAGAACAGGACTTAGGGGAAGTGAGATGGGTGTGTTCCAGAAGCCTTCTTCCTGAGAACCTTTAGAGAAGTTAAATAAACATCAACAAAGCAGAACACATAAATTACTCACACACACAAATACACATGCACAAACACACAAACACACAAACACTCACACACACACATATACTCACACACACACAAAGTCTTGATATAGCTGAAGGAGAAAGTTTACAGGAACAAGAAAGTAGAAAAACAGGAAACAGAAAATCCCTTCAGTTATTTTATAAATATTAAGTTACTCTGAATTCAAGAATATTAAAGGTCGGGGAAGGACTGGAGGATCTGAAAGGGCTTGCAAGCCCTTGGGAAGAACAACAAAATCAACCAACCAGATTCCCCCAGAGCTCCAAGGGACAAAACACTAACCAAAGAGGACCCATGGTTCCAGCTGCATATGTACCAAAGGATGCCCTTATCTGACATCAATGAGAGGGGATTAATTCTTTCACACATTAGCTCTCTGATTCATCTCCAGGCTGAGTCAGTTCTATTCAGTAAATACTTACACAGTCACCTGGAACAAGTACTTCCACAATATATTCTTAGATCTTCTATGGCAAAAGGGGAGCTTCAATTGTCCTTCCTAATTAGCACCAACAAAACACAGCAGTTTATAGTCAAGGACAACCGCATCTATCAAAAGCTATTTCCCAGAGTGACATGGAAGGTCATTATATCTGGTGTGTGGTTATCACTGATGCTGTATTGCAAGCAAAACTGAGGCACATGACTCTGGCCTTCCTGATTGATTTTATATTCTTTTGTGATTGTTTTTATTTCCTCAGCAGCTGCACTGCAATGACTGTATATTACTCAATGTTTGGCTACAGAGCCATGGATGGATGTGTGTTACAGAGTACTTTATGTTAGGAGTAGGAGAATTCATGACAGCATGGATACAGTATGGAGGTGAATACGTCTTAAAGTGTGTGTACATGGGGTAAGCCACATGATCCACACACAAGGGACCATCGCCTTGTGGATCCCTAGGTGGCTATGACTTCACACATATACAGGAAAGGATAGCTGGGTCTGGGTTTAGTCAGAGAAGATGCAACTGACCCTAAAGAGACTGAGGTCTCTGCAATTTTAGAGGTCTGGTGGGGTGGGTTTGGGGAACCTCATGGACGGAGGAGGGACAGGGGAGGAGGTATGGGATGTGGAAGAGACAGAGGGTAGATCTGGACATTAAAAGAAAAATCAAAAGTAAAACAAAAGCATAAAAGTTTTATTTTTTGCCGGGAGTAATGGCGCACGCCTTTAATCCCAGCACTCGAGAGGCAGAGGCAGGTGGATTTCTGAGTTCCAGGCCAGCCTGGTCTACAAAGTGAGTTCCAGGACAGCCAGAGCTACACAGAGAAACCCTGTCTCGAAAAACCAAAACATAACAAAATTAGTGTTATTTTTCTTGTGTTTCAGACTTGCTTTTCTTTCTAAGCAGAGTAAGTTTGTCACCTTTCTGGATAGACAGAATTAATAGGAGCTAGAAAGTTGAAAGCAAAGATGGCTATTATACCAGCATGGGTTCAGCACATCACCACATCAAGGACAGGGTGAGGGAGTGGGCTGTGGAGCCAGCTGGAGAGCCACAGCCTCATGACTGGACCCTTGAGAGTACCAGGCTCCCCAGTGCCTCATTCAGTCCTCACTCACCTCACAAGGTGAGGACTTGCTCACTCTTGCTTGTAGGGAGTAGAGCATTGATCACTTTGACCACTAGGGGGAGCAGTGATGAGGGGTCAGGACTAATTCAAAGGTGTATATGGGCAGATGGCCTGTTACCCTGCCAGCTGGGTGTGGTATCAGAGAAGGAAGAGTGGGTGACCATAATCAGACTGACATTTTCTCAGCGCCATGCTCTAAGTACAGCCTTGGGCAAGTGGGTCCATCATACTGAGCTTTGGCTTCCTTATCTGTCATTGATGATAAGAATCCAGACCTCACATTGATGTTGTTTAAGTGAGATGCTTTGACAGCTGCCTAGCTATTGAAAAGAGATCAATATTATTGCTTATTACAGTGTAGACCCAGGGCCTTCCCTGGGAATAACAACAATAACGATTATGTTAGCAGCAATAGAAGTAAACGAAGGAATTATTATTAGATTTTTCCCATCTTTTCTTTCAGTCAGGTCCAAGTTTAGGAGTGCAGGGGACTGGGCCTGGAGACTGCTGTAGCTGGTTGAGATTCACAGTTGCTTAGCTAGCTCCTGTGGAGAAACAGGGAAAGCCACTTTTGGCTACTTAGGTCCAAAGCATGCATAGGTAGGATAGCCTCTACTAGTCACTTGCATGGTGGTGGCTGTCTTGGGTTGAATCTTTGTCCATTGCACTGCAGCTCAAGGCTTTTCTTAGGATTAAATCAGGGAGAACTTAGGGGGATTTGACCAAGAAGAGACTTTTATGAGATGTGTAGCAAATCCCAACTGTGACAGGCAGGTTTGTTATGAATACCTTCTTTATATACAGTACTGGAAATGCCCAAGTCACTTCTCCTTGCACAGTAGGCCATACAGCATGGTAATTCACTTTATGTTGCCTTCCTTTCTGGAGTTAAAATTCCATGTAAAGAAGAAAATAGATCCTATGACATCTGAACTCTTAAAATTGATCTGTGTGGATGGGTTTTTTTTTGTTATTTATTGTTAATATTTTTGGTTTCTGAACCTGTTTTGTTTGCAAGAGGAGTATGTATTCTACAGGATTGTGACTGTAGCTATTCTGAATTTGGGTGCAGGGAAGCATGTTTCAATATGCCATTCTTACAGTAAACTTTTTTATAACCCAAATTAAATAACTATGTACAAATTACAGAAGCTGACAGAAAAGTCTCTTACATGTACAAATATGGATAAGAGTAGACACAGCAGGGGATAATAGGTGTGTATGCTGAGTGCTTACAGCAGCTGGCTTGCCCTAGGCCACCCAATACTCTTCCAGATTTCCCCATTACTGTTGTGCTCACCTTGTCCAGCAAGAAAATATGCAACAAGGTCAGATTCTTCTCAACAGCTTTCTTTATTTCAGGAACACCTCCATGCTACTGGGGAACTCAGGGAAACCCCTGGAGGACCGCCTATATCCACCCCAGCACTGTGGAGAGCTATGTGTCCTCCTGGGATTTGTCAGTATGTCGGACCCTTTGATGTGTAACACCCTCTCAGAGGGTTTGGCGCCAGATTCGGGCTGGAACCTGTGCAATGGCTTTGTTTAAGGCACTGGTGTACTGGAGGTCCAGGGCATCTTTTGGGCGTGCGGCTGCCTACACATTACACCCTTCACTTCACCACCTACCCTGTTCTTGTGTTAAGACTCCCACTTTGCAACAAACTTATCACACAGGGATTTTACACAGTTTGGGGAGGGCTTGGATCACAGGCAAAAAAAACAGGTCATGAGGGATCTTTTTTTTTTTTTTTTCAAGTTGAACAGTTTGCTACTATGCTTAGAACAAAAAGAAATACATTATTGTAGCTTATAGCAAAAAAATAAACAAAAAACAAAAAAGAAAAACAGCAAAACATAAAAACAAAACCCAATCCATGCTAAAGTGGTTAGGGACAGGAAAGACGATCTCATTAACCTTGAGTGGCCAGCCCCATGTAGCACTATTGCCCTGTTTCCCATGTTTAGCTGCTGCCAGGCTGTTCATACTTCCAATGCCATCCAAGACCTGTGGCTAGCCTCCAATGAGCTGGTTGCCACTCACACTTCCCCTTTACCTCTTAAGATAATAACACAAAACCCTTGTAATATGCCAGACAAATTTATTAGGGGAAATCTACAACCACAAAATGCCCATGTAAACAATGCAAAACTCAACACATACAAATACAACCTGCACACTTAGATCAGGAAAATGTACCTACATTACTCTATTTCCCATTTATGAAATCCCCAGTTACTTATGGCCCCTAGAGCCCCGTAGTCCAGCACCATCTTCCTATTCCTCCTTATTTTGTCCTTCATTCTCTCTCTCTTCTCCATCTCACTTCCCCTCTCTAAAAATCTCAGCTCTGCCTTTCTTCCCCCTGCCCAATAAGAGACTCTAGCCTTATCTGATCAATTAAGATTTCACCTGACTGCACCTGTTTTTAGGGACTCTTGAGGGAGCAGAGCACACAAACAGCAATATTCCTTCCACCCCTTTTTGTTCACTTAAAAGGCTCTGAACACAGAAATAGCAGTGGTAATATCAGAGCCGTGTATACATGCCTGGCAGTCTAGGACACTGAGTGTGGGCAGGTCAGGCACTGTACCTACAGATCTTCTGAGATTCTCCACTCAAGTGGATTTGAACCTGTTCATCTAATACAGCATATTCACTGGAAAGGCAAAAGCCAACGGCAGGAAGTGTGGGGATGCCTCACAGGTTAGAGCATCTGCTACTCACTAGAAGACCCACATGGTACCTAACAATCATCTCCAGAAATGGTTGTGATTCCATCTATGCTCTGAGGGAAATGTCCCTCAGGAGGAGCCACATACAGTATTATATTCAGTAGGAAAAACACCCATTCACATAAATGTTCAACATAAGTCTAATCAGCAACAGCAAAACAAAGCAAGTTTATGGTCAAGGACAACAGCATCTATTAAAAGCTATTTCCCAGCAAGAAATGGAAGGTCATTATGTCTGCTGTGTGGTTATCACTTGACGAAGATGAGCTTCGCGAATGCCTTAAAGAAACAGACAGACTACTGCTCTGGTGGCAAGAAGCAAAGCTTTACTGATTTCTACAGCTTAAAAACACGGGTTATGACTTTGCCAATTAGGCCCAAACAATAACATTTTTACATAGTTGCACCTGGCAGACAATATTATCATTTTTGGAGTCATTTCCTCAGAAAGAGAACAAACTTCACAAGAAGAAACTGTTATCTGCAGACCCAAGGATATTTTCCTCTCTGGGTAAATATTAACTCTTGACTAGAAACAAGGAAAAACTCTGGCTCACAGAAAGCCATGTTTAGACATCCCTCCATTTCAGGAGGGACGACCCCTGAACTTTCTCCCAGTTAATGGCTCTGACCTTTTCAGGCCAGAACCAAAGGGAAGCTATTGTTCGCCTCTATCACTGATGCTCTGTTGCAAGTAAACTGAGGCATATGGCTCTGGCCTTCCTGATTTATTTTGTATTCCTTTCTGAATGTGTTTATATCCTCAGCAGCTCTAGAACAATGATTGTATATTCCTCAGTATCTGGTTCACAGGATCAGGAATGAATGTGTGTGACAGAGTGCTATATGTTAGGAGTATGAGAATTCATGTCACCATGGATGCAGTATGGCAGTGATTACATCACCAAGTGTGTGTCCATGGGGTAAATAAAATTATTGATACACAAAAGTTCATCACCTTGTATACCCCTAGGTGGCTATGACTTTACTATATAGCCCTGGCTGTCTGGAACTTACAAAGATCCATCTCTGGATGTGAGTTCTAGGTCTACAGCAGGGGATAGAAAACCTGAATAAGGAAGATGGTCTCAAAAGTCACGACTTGCAAATCCATTTTTTGCATAAGAAATAGAATTTTTAAAGAATAGGTTTTACAATTTCAATTAATATAGAGATAAAGGCAAAAATAAACAATGAAATACAAGAACAAGAACATATAACTTCTAAATAACATAGCAACAACTCTAAGAACAAAAAATGAAATCATCAAACAAAACTATAAAAAAAATTATTGTTCATCTTTTTTCTGCACTTTTAGCAGCACAGACCTATAGCCTGTTACTCCTCTTGGACATTTGTTAGCAGTGCAGTCACCTCCTTTCTCTGCCAAGAGGCGTTGTCTGAAGAGAAAATCGAATAACACCCTGAATCAGCCATGGCTTCCTAGTTAGGGCCTATTCCCACTCAGGACATGTGATATAAAGAGATTCATAGGAGGAAGATTCATCTGAGGAAGATTCTGGATGCTGGAGATCAGGGTCAGCAGGGGCCTCCTGGCATGACAAAGCATTTTGCAAGATGGTCTCTTCTTTAGCTGTGGCCAATCCCAGCTCTCTAGCAGTTTCTGAGACCTGGGAAAGGAAGGCAGTTACTAAGACACAGGAATGGTGGGGAAAGGCATGTCAGCTGTCAGACCTTTATCTCCCACTACCTCATCTTTACTGGACAGTCAACATTAATATGCTAACTGAAATTACTGATGTGAAATCTGCAGATAGGACCCAGAATTCACTCAAACCTCCACATAGCATTCCACCTATCTGAAGACATGCATGCAAGAATGTGACATGTTATTCACCTGTCACCCTGAGTGGACAGAAGACTAAAGCAGAGTTGAAAGGTTCACTTGCCAGTGATAATAGTGCCTCCAAAGAGGCTAATTCAGAGTCTCACAAGAGGCTAACTTCCCAGAATACTTGTGTGAAAAAAGAGCAAAGAACAGCTACATTCCATGAGGAGGGCGGCTGCTTGGAAGTATGGATTAGAAAGTTGGTGGGAGGAAGCAAAGATAGATTCTATTGTGCCAATTATCAGATAGTCATAGCCTGGCCGAATTGTTTGTCCCTACCTGATGTTCTTTAGTCTCCAGGTTGTTGGTCTTCTCCTGTTCTTCTGTACCACTCAGGTTCAACTCCATCAAACATTGACGAATGACGGCCCAATCAGCCAGTACTTCCTTCTTCTCCTGCTGCAATATTGCCAAATTCTTCTTTATAAGATTCTTCTCCAGCAGGAGCCGGCTGTGCAGGTTACTGGAAACACACTCTGCATGGTAAGTTCCTGCAGCCTCCTCCTCCCATTTCTACTTACAGGTCCCATTAACCTGACATGTACCCTGATTCCTGTGAAGACCTAATACAATCCACCAGAATACATCCATGACAGCTGTACAAACAGCAAATAGCCATTTCATGGAAGAAGAAATTTGTGCTGCAGTCCAAACACCAAAAGGGTCCATGTTTTTCCAAAAGAAACAGGGATCTCCATCTACTCATGACAGCCCATGCATTGGAACAATACCAATTAGTAGGGTGCAACTACAATCAGGGTAGTCATTAGAACCAAAGGGAGGGCACTCTATCCTCATATTACACCTCACTTAGCTCTGTAAAACCCTGCCTGAGCCCCACAGGCCCAGTACAACATAATAACCTTCTGATGATCTTAATCACTTGTCTGTTTAGAGGCTCCTGAGGATGCCTGGAGAACACTGGCAGTGGTAACAGTCTCCTAGAGACCTAGGAAAACTGAGTCCAAAAATCCAAGGGACACTGATGCCTAAAAAGCATAAAGTATAGAACCAGACCTGCAGTCTCCTGACCAGAAACAAAGGAAGGCAGAAATGGCCATTTCACAAGTGTTGGCCTCCCAGACAAGTACTTACCGATAGAAATTTATCTCCTTCATGAGCTCCTGCTTGTTCTCTCGGGCCTCCATGTTCTTGTTCTCTAATTCATGTAGGAATGTCATGATCTCCTTCTCCTTTAATTTCAGTTCTTTATAGTGTCCATTTGGCCTGTGGTAGGGCCTGGCCCCAGGAAGACAGAACTCCATAAACTTAGGCTTTTAGTAACACATGAACTCAGGCTGGGTCCTGGACTACTGCAGCCATGGAAACCACACACTGCATTCTAAATGCTGGGATTTTCTTAACCTTGGGAAACTGGCTATCCTGGCCCCTGAACACCAGAAGCTAGGCATCTAGATTGAGGGTGCCCTGGCTCCCTGCGTTACTCAGTAGGTCTGAAGGGCAGACTAAGCAGTTATGTTCTCAGGGGTCTAGGCTACAGGTCTTTACCCACCAAACAGCTGTGATGGTGTTTCCCCTGTTTCCATAAAAGGGATTCTAAATCCTGGATACCTAATACTGTAGAGACAGTTATTATATATAATTCTGGAGATGAGTCCAGACATCACCACAGATTTATAATCTGCCCCCAAAATACAAAAGTACTAACACATGTGACAACATAGTCAAAGTGCAATGCTATTTAAAGTGGGGACTACCAGGCCTCAGGACCCACCTCACCTGGATACTCTTAGGTAAGTAAATCCTCAGGCCAAAACACCTACCCCTAGATTCCAAATTGTGGAGAGAAATAAAAACATACAAAACATATTCACAGGTCTGTACCTGTGCATGCACATAGACTCACAGACTTAGACCTATACACAGGATGGAGAAACAAAGAGTGAGTGAATGAAAGAGAAAGAGAGACAGAGACAAAGGGAACACAATGAGAGGTAGAGTAATGCATGCAACATTACTGCCTCAGAGTATAAGGCACACAGACAAACAGGAACAGGCATGAACTTCAGGCATTCTAATCAAGCACTGAGAAGAACCATGTGGGACCAGGCCCCTCCAGCTGCTACCTGGAGGTTCCAACACTCAGTCACCTTCGAAACAAGTAAAAACACAACTACAAACTCCCATCACCTAGCAACCTCCTGTCAAAGGCTTTCCAAATGAACCCTAGGAAATCATCACTGCCTCTATCCCTGAGTTCTTCACTCAGACTCCAAGTTCCTCTTTTCAAGTGGAGGGAGCAGAAGAGTCTATTTCCCTTCTCGCTCCTGACAAAACTTCAGGTGTGGCCACTCCTCTAAGTATTTAGGGGCATGAAGTGAGGCCCAATTATGTTCTGGTGGTATAGCTTCCCAGAACCCACCCCTTTAAAAGCATAAGATGAAGGAGGCATTGCAGACCCCGGAATGACACCACAGGTATGGAGCAAGGTATACCTCTTGTTCATGGATCCCTCGGTCACATAGATCAGGCGATCTCTCAGCTCATTTGTCTCCTGGGTAGTGAGCTGGATCTCTTTGATCAGCTCGTTCTCTTCCTTCTCAAACTGCTCCTTGCTCATGACAGGTATAGCTGATGATGTCTGTCTGTGAGCCACTGTAGGTAGATGAATATGAGAATATTTGATGTGAGAATGCAAAGAGTGTGGACTTACCAAAGAGAAGGAAAAAGGCCTGTAACCTAGTGACACCACCAAGAGATTGGTCCCAGGATGAGATTTCTTCTGAGTGGATCTCAGTTCTACCATCACTCTAGAGAGATCAGGTGATGTAAGTAGCCAGATGTATCCTCATTCCCCCTTAAACGTGCTTATGAGGACCAGAGAGATGTCTTCTTCAGGGAACAACTTGGCTTCAGAGCCCTGAGCCCTGTGGTTTCACAAGTCAGACTACAAATTCACTATCACAAGTATTTTAGATCTTGGAGATGCTCAGATATCCTACCTGTTACTCTAAGCCAAGGAATTTGTTTAATAAGTCAGGCAGGGGGAGAATATGTTCATCACAATGATCAACTTCCCCCCTGAAACACAAAACATCCCAGAAATAAAAATAGAATCCCCCTCTGGGTCTATCAACTGCTTGTTCTTTGTTTACAGTATAGAAATGGCTGCCACCCACAATTGGTGATAAAGAAAGGTAAGGTAGGAACTATCACAAACAGGAGGTCAGAGTAGTTCTGAGAACATGACATCATGGTCTGGAGCACCATTCTCTCCCTGTGACTAATGTCAGATAACTACAGGAGCTTAAAGAAGCCATGGACTGAAGTGCAGGTATTCCCTCCCTCAATCTGGCATAGCTTAGACCTGCTGTCACTCCTGATGGTCTCATTCTGTCCCCAAGTAACACCCACAATACCCAGTGCAAGTCAAGACTTGAAGTTCATAGCCCAACAGCTTTGACCTTGCCAACTCCTGCCTTAGGGGATGGAAAAGTACTGTTCTGAAATCCTTGATGATTCAAGAATTGTGATAACCATGGAAGTTTTTTTTGCTACCCAGAGTCTCCAGTTCCACATTACTAGAAATTCCAGCTCAGGCCACCCCTACCAGGAAGCTCAACATCCACTTCCCAGGACTTACTCCACATTCGCCAAGTCCACCTCCTTCGTCCTTCATTACTCTCAGATGGAAGGCCAGCATCCTTCCTCCCCTCTCTGGTCTCTCTCCCATCCACATTGGTTCTCTGAAAAAGTCTACCAAGTCGGGCAAGCAGGGCCATCACTGCAATGTCCAGTCTCTGACTGAGAAATCTCAGTCTGCTTGTTGTAACTACAACACTGGTGACATCACAGAGGTTGCTTAGAACTCTCCAGGAGTCGATAGAATGTCCAAGAAGGGACTGCTGATGTCATGGACTACATAAAGCCTTTGGTTCCCTGCTAATGTTCTCCCTATACTGACAGGAAGCTGAGCTGCCCTTTCCTGGGGCATAGCCATTGAGCACATTCTCCTTCCAAAGTCAGGGTTTGCTCCAGGCTTGATTGGCCACACCTAAATAATTCCTATGTATCTAACTCTGTGTTTCCTTTCCAAACCCTTCTCAGAAATATCTCTTCCTACCTTAAATTTTCCTCAATCAGCAAGAGGAGCCATTAAAACTTAGTGAGAAATCATACCAGTTTGAATATGCAGCCAGAATCTACTCCTGTCTAATCATATACAGGTGCATGAAATCTCATCCATGCTGAGCCTTCAGGGCTGGTTGCAGTGTGGGTGTGTGTTAGGGACCACACTCATGAAGCCTTGTGTTTAGCATTTGAAATTTGCCCCAAGATCCCTTAGGAGGGAGACATGCAGTCATCATGCTTCTGACAATATTCTAGAGATCTTTTGGCAAAGGAATCTGAAATATGGAGCCACCAATGTGTGACCATCAGATTGTATGGGGGCTTTTCTCACTGCACCAATCTCACCGATCAGTATTGCTTATAGCCCTCTGTGTGCTAGACCATGAGTTTCTGTATGAAATAAATAATATATTCAACAGAGGTGGGGATGTGCAGGCAGAAAATATAGGGTAATACTATAGACATAGGTTAGTTGACTGGGCAAGGTCCTAGCATCTTGTATTTGGGTTCATGTTTGGCCCCACAAACCACACAAAACCCAATTTCCGTCAAACATGAATGATTCATTAAATGCAGACCCTAAAGTTGATTGATCAGAACCATTGCTCAGGATTTGTGCCTGAGCCATAGCTCAAAAAAATCTATCTTTGTTAACTTATAAAGACAGAAAACAAAAACCCAAAAACCAAACCAACCAACCAAACAAAAACAAATGAAAAAACAAAATTAGTTCATTTAAAGTTAGGGAAGTATCCAGTGCTCTGTTCGGATCACGACGTTTTAGATATAACTGCATATTGACCCTTAATTCGAGGGGTCCCATGGAATGGTTTATGTACCATTGTAAGATTAAGAAACCTCATACAGAACACAACAGAATGTGGACACCATGACTTTGCTGAGTCAAGTTGTTTTCTCTGTTGATGATTGGCTGTCATATGACAGCAACTATCTGAAATAGGGGGCAGACATAGAAATCAATGCATTTGCTATACTGTGCTGTACATGCCTTAGCATTAGATTATCCAGGTCTCTCACAATGACTAGTTATGTTTTCACAGTACTTGGAAGCCCCACTTGGAAGCTCAAATATAGGAAATTGGAAGCAGAATTATCTGAGCTCAAGGTTAACTTGGTCCACATGCGGTATTTGAGACCCTGTTTCAGAAAACAACACTGAATCACACACTACATCAAAGGCCTCACTTACCAAGTCTTGTCTATTATAAAGAACTTACCATTCTCCCCCTTCCAGTCTTTCTTTCTGGGAAGATGGAGAAGTGAGAATGATCTTTCCATTCTAAGGACTATGTTCTCTGTTTCCCTTAGCCCACATTAGGAAAAAATGAAAGTGAGTATCATCATCTGAACAACTGATTAATATCCACTGCTGGTAGCGTGATACGGTGCTGATGACAATCTTAGCTTCCTTTAGTGTTGCTGACCCAGCAGGAAGTATTAAGTGCTGAGGCCAAAGCTCAGAGAACCTTTCAAGGGGCTAGACAGAAGCCATCAGAGACTCTCCACATCCTTGTCCTGAGATGAAATCCAGGAAAACAATGTGAACTTGGTGGCCAATTTACCATACATCAAACTTCTACCTCCACCTTTCTATGTTCAGTACAGGAAAGTGTGCATGCACCTCCATGCCAGATTGATCTTGATATATGTCCCAGGGCGCAGACTATTTAGAGAGTTGGTTGTAGTCAAGCAGTTGGTGCCCTCAGTAAGATGTGAAGACTATCAATAATAAGTGACCACACTGTATTTGTTTAAACATTAGTTAAAAATTGAGCATATCTGAGGAATTGGACACCAGCTCTGCGTCCTGGTCTTTTTGTGCCAATACCTTGCTCAAAAGGAAGGTGGGAGGACAACTTGGGTTCCTCTGCATGGATAGAGTGAGGTGAAATCGGCACCGACCAGTATGAGACACAGTGCTGAAGCCCTTTATTTCAAGTAAAAAACACATTCTCTGTCCTCCTTGAAAGTGCTCCTGTTGAGGCCATGGACCTTATATAAACATGCTAACATCATGCAGACATCTTTCCTAATGATACAAAGTTCTCTCTGGTAAGGCTTGCCCCCTTACCATATCTGTAGGAAATTTGTTACATGGCAGCCGTCAGTCTATTTCATCCTTTTGCCATAATATGCTTCCAAGTTGTGATGGTTTGTATACTCTTGTACCAGAGAGTGGCACCATTTGGATGGGTAGCATTGTTGGAATAGGTGTGACCTGTTTGCAGTAGGCATGTCACTGTGGGCGTGGGCTTAATACTCTCATCCTAGGTGCCTGGAAATGGGTCTTTTACTAGCAGCCTTTGGGTGAAGATGTGGAACTCTCAGCTCTGCTCTTGCCATGCCTGTGTGAATGCTGTCATGCTTGATGATAATTGACTGAACCTCTGAACGTGTAAGCCCGCCCCAATGAAATGTTTTTATAAGTCTTGCCCTAGTCATAGTGTCTGTTCCCAGCAGTAAAACCATAACTAAGTCAGATGTTGGGACAGCCATTGAGGGAGGGGGCAAGCATGTGCCTGTGTGAGTGAGTTTGCAAGCTACTCCCCCAGTGCACTACCCTTGTCCTGGCCTGCCTCTGCTTGAGCTCTTGCTAAGCTGAGGGAGCTGCCATTTGCTGAGTGAGAGGCGCTGCCCCATGGCCAGAGTTGGAGATAGCAAGCAAGATTGAAGCAAGCAAGAGTGAGTGAGTAATCACAGCAGGGAGATGTGCCCAGAGGAAGGCTGCATGGCCATGCTGGGCATGCTCTGCTCCTGGTGGGAAGTCCCAGCCATCGCACAATTCTGCTTGTTCTTTCACAAGGCGTTATGCCTGCTCAACTTCGAGATCGAGGAGTTAGAGGCAGCTCTTCACAGAGATGACTTGGTATTTATCAGTGATCTGATTGCCTGCCTGCTTCAAGGCTGCTATTAGCGAAGAGGTATCACGTCTCAGACATTCCACAGCTACTTGGAAGATATTGTTAACTAAGGTTGTGAGCTTGAAGAAGGAAAGCCCAATCCTCTGAGAGATCCCAGTTTTCAAACCTTCCTCTGCGTACATGAGTAGAGATCCTGCATCTCCTCTGTGATTACCCGCTTATTGCAGATGATGTCTTTGATCTTCTCAAGGGTCTGGATGCAGACAGTCTCCGAGTTGAACCTCTAGGTGAAGACAATTCAGGTGCACTGTACTGGTACTTCTATGGGACACAAATGTACAAAGAAGACCTAGTACACGGAAGGTCCAATGGAGAACTCTCCTTGAGCAGGGAAAGTGAAAGGCAAAAAAAAAAAAAAAAAATGTCTCAAATGTTCCAGGAAAAACAGACAAAAGAAGAGGAAGGCCTGCAAAACGAAAAAATAAAAAAAAAATAAAACTACAGGAGGAGATTATATCCAGTGAAAAGCAGGAAGAAAACTCCTTGACGTCTGACCTACACAAAAGAAATGGATCCGGAGGGGCAGGCCAAGGTACTTGGTGGATCCTGTGTCTAACAGAAGAATGGAGACAGGTTACTGAGAGCTTCCTGAGAGCCGACCTCTCTCCAAGAGCAGCAACTCTACAAGCTCCTTAGCAGGACTTCCTGCCTGAAATCTGCAACATGATTGCTCAGAAGGGAAAATGTCCACAGGGCACAAAGCAAGAGCTGCAACACAGGTTTATATCTGTCCACCTGCCCATCCAATTCATCAAGCTAGAGGAAACTCCCATGCTCACCAAGATAGAAAAACAGAAGCACAGGTGGGAGGAGGAGGAACGACCGATCTTTCTTGCAGTGCAGAAGAAGGAGCAAGATCAGATGTTAAAGGAGGAGAGAATGCAGGAAAAGGAGGAAAAAGGTCAAGGCAGTGGAAGTCTGGGCTAAGAGGAGAAAGCTCAGGGAAGAATGAGCATGGCTATTGGCTAAAGGCAAGGAGGTACTCCCAGAACTTTCCCATTTGGATCTGAATTCTCCTATGAGGGAATGGAAGAAGGCCAAGGACCTCTTTGAATTGGACGACGATTTCACAGCCATGTAAAAGTTCTAGATGTGGGGAAGGCTCACAAGGATTCCTGGCCCTTCTTGGAACCTGTGGATGAATCTTATGCCCCCAACTATTACCAGATTATTAAGACCCCCATGGATATTTCAAGCATGGAGAAGAAATTAAATGGAGGTTCATAGTTTACCAAGGAGGAATTTGTAAATGTCACGAAGACCATGTTCAAAAATTACCTAAAATATAATGGTGACAGTAATGAATATACCAAGATGTCTGACAATTTAGAGCAGTGTTTCCATCGGGCCATGACAAAACATTTTCCTGGTGAAGATGGAGACACAGATGAAGAATTTTGCATCAAAGAGGATGAAAAACGGAAAAAAAGAAGGAGTCGGTCTGGTAGAAATAGTGGAAGCCATGATTGGAATCGCTCAAGGAACACAGAAGTGTACTACAGGAAACAGCCACCAGTAAAGAATGGGGGAAAATCATTGCCCCTGACAAATTTAGCTGCCTCCTCAGGGGACAATCAGAGCAGCAGTTCCATAAACTCCCTCCAGAGGTCGGCACATCAAATGGCCAAGGCTTTTCTTGCCCCCTGCATTGTGGTAGGGTGCCTAGTCACGCATCCCTTTTAAACCAGATGAAGCCAGCAGCACCAGGAACGTTTGGCTCTCTTCAAGGATCAGAACCCATCAACTTACATGGCTCCTCTCGAATTCCAGAGGTGCCCCCAGAGGAGCCCTTGCAACACCCAACCTTTGCTATACAGGCTCCAGTTGGAATTAGTAACCATTGTGGATCCCTGCTCAGTGCTCCAGACCTTTCCAATATGGGGTCACACGTCCCATCCTTACAGCTTGGGCAGATGAATTGTCCCAGTCAAGTTGGAAACATGTATCCACCAGATCCATTCCAGGCAGGATTTATTCCTTCAAGGCATGGTGGGACTCCAGCACGACCACCAGACTTTCCTGAAAGCTCTGAAATTCCTTCCGGTCATATTTATCATTCATACAAGTATCTAAATCAAGGACACACTGCTGTTTGGAATGGGAGCCATGGTACTATAAACCCTGGATGTT
The DNA here is from genome assembly GCF_978045245.1 of Mus caroli. NCBI lineage: Eukaryota > Metazoa > Chordata > Mammalia > Rodentia > Muridae > Mus > Mus caroli. The sequence goes on from NW_028227259.1 coordinate 26,890,783, forward strand.
TGGGGCCAGTAGAGAAGCCCCACCTGGGGACAGGACTTTCTCACTACCCTCATACCTTTGGTCATGTGATGGATGCCCGAGTGATGAGACAACCTATCCCACCAAACCAGTGGACTAAACAGTCAAGCTTTCTACCTCATGGAGCTCCTTCCTCGGGGTATATGCAGCCACCCTGTAACTCTGATGGACATGGTTTGCAGCCACATTCAACTCCAGCACCAAGTCCTTGATTCAGAGGGCCCTCCCAGGTCCTCCGTGGGACACAAGGAGGGGAATCCATGATGGACAGCCCTGAAATGATTGCGATGCAGCAGCTCTCCTCCTGAGTCTGTCCCCCAGGTGTGCCTTACCACCCCCCTCCAGCCCACTCCTCCCCAATACCTGGTCCCTCTCTGCAGGTAGCTCATTCGTCATCAGAATGTGTGTCAGCGCCCAAGCCTGCATTGGACAACCCTGGGAGTACACAGGAGATGACTGAAACACAAGATCCTGAGGAAGACCCAGAGCCTTTGCCTGGACATGAAGAGAAAGCAGCAAGCATTTGTTCTTCAGAGGGCGAATACCTCAAACAACTACCTCACCCTGCACCTCCCTTGCAAGCCAGCTATACTAGGCAAAGCTCACCACAAGAAAGGGAGACAGAGGACCTGTAATCCAAGAGCTTTCTGTTAAGTTTACATTTTTGTCCTGTGGCTCAACCCTATCACACACATTTATTGCAAAGCAAAATAAAGTCAACACCACGTCTAGAAGTAGAGCAATTAACCAGTTGAAAGGGAATGAATATAACCATACAGAAGGATGGCCTTTTGGGGGGTGGGAATTGAGACAGGGTTTCTCTGTATAGCACTGGCTATCCTGGAACTGGTTCTGTTGACCAGGCTGGCCTCAAACTTTGAAATCTGCCTGCCTCTGCTTCTCTAGTGCAGGAATTAAAGGCATGTGCCACCACTGTCTGGCCTCAGAAAGAAGGACTTTAAGTTGAAGGATATTTAAGACAGTGTGGAGAGGGATAAAGAATGCTTTCCTACTGGGAGGTCATCAGGGTAGGAAGGTTAGCTAGGTGCTTTCCCTGACTCTCTGAGCTGGCTACTGAGTCTTCCCTGGTAAAATTAAATGCCTGGCATATGTGTGTGTTTTAAAAATGTATTTATTAATCATTCCATTGGATTATATCTCACATGATATGCCACATTGGTTACCCTCCACTAACCCCTCAAACTACATCTGCACTCTCAGCCTCCACTCTGTCTGGATTAGGATTCTCCTTCACCCACCCTCCCTCTCTTGCCCTACTGATTGAGAAACCCACTACACTGGAGCATCAAATCTCCACAGGACCAAGGGCCTCCCCTCCCATTGCTTTCAGCTAGGCCATTCTCTGCTACAATGTATCTGGAGTTATAGATCCCTGCTTATACACTCCCGGGTTAGTGGTCTAATGTCTAGGAGCACTGGGTGCTCCTGCCAGCAGATGTTGTTTTTCAGTAGGATTCCATTCCCCTCTTCACCTCCAGCTTCTCTGCATGCTCCTGCAATGCTCAGTCTAATAGTTGGCTCCAATGGTCAGTTGCTGGCCACACCTCCCAAAGAACCTTCACTCCAGGTTTCTGTCTGCAAGCACCTCTTGACCACAGGAACAGTGTCTGGTTTGGTGTCTGAAGACAGGATGGATCCCCAGGTAGGGAAGTTCCTGCACCGCCCTTCCTTCAGTCTCTGCTCCATTTCTTGTCCCTGTTAGTCCTTTTCTCAGGAACATTTCTTGGTTAAAATCCTTGAGATGGGTGGATGGCAACATTCCTTGACAGAGAGCATTGCCAGGGGTCTTGTTGGGGTTTGGGGGATGTGGGGGAGGCATACCTATCTGCTGGAGGTGGTCTCTACAAGTTCTATCTCCCTGATGTCTGAGAGCCTCAAAGGTCTATTCCCTGTTCCTCATCCTTCCACCCCCCTTTTATTTTTTCGATTTCCTGACCTCTTGTACCTCTCTCCCATCCCTTCCAGTACCTGATATTGCCTCCCTTATTTCCTCCCCTTCCTCTCTCCCTCCAAGGTCCCCCTCTACCTCCCAGAATCTTCCTTTTTCCCCCTTAATGCAGGATAGGGTAATGCCAGGACCAAGATTGGGAATGGGTGGGTTAGGGAGCAGGGGGAAGGTGGAGGGGATAGGGGATTTTCAGAGGGGAAACAAGGAAAGGGGATAACATTTGAAATGTAAATAAAGAAAATATATAAAAAAAAGAAAGAAAGAAAGAAAGAAAGAAAGAAAGAAAGAAAGAAAGAAAGAAAGAAAGAAAGAAAGAAAGAAAGAAAGAAAGAAAGAAAGAACATGAGACCAGAATCAACTGACAAGGACACATGGGTTACCACAGAGTGCAGAGGCCCAGTGCGGGTCTGATCTAGGTCCTCTGTATTTATATTATGGTTTTATAGCCTGGCATTCTTGCAAGATTCCTAACAGTGGGAGCAAGGCTCTCTCTGAATGTTTTGCTTACCTTTTGGACCCCTTTCCTCCACTGATCTGCCATGTCTTGTCCAAGCCTTGATATGATAACATGTGCTGAGTTTTATTGCCCCCTGTTATGTTGTATTTGGTTGATGTTCCTGGGAAACCTGTGCTTTTATGAGAGTAGGGGAAGGAGGGTAGATCTCCGGAAAGGGGAGGTGGAGTGGAGAGGGTTGGGGGAAGGAAAGGGACAGAATATACTATATGAATGAAATATAAACAAGTTGCCCTTCTTTTAAAATTTATTGAGGGAACACCCAACGTCATTCTCTAGACACACACAAACACGCACACACAGAGAAATGAAAACCACAAAAAGTCAATGGTATAGTTTTTTCTTTTTTTGAATATTATTTTTCTTTTTTCATTTTTTTTCTTTTTTTCTTTTTATTAGATATTTTCTTTATTTACATTTCAAATGCTATCCTGAAACTTCCCTGTACCCTCACTCCCCCATGCTCCCCTAACCACCTACTCCCACTTCTTGGCCCTGGTGTTCCCCTGTACTGGGGCATACTTTGCAAGACCAAGGAGCCTCTACTCCCAATGATGGCCAACCAGGCCATCTTCTGTAACCTATACAGCTAGCGACATGAGCTTGGGGTACTGGTAAGTTCATATTGTTGTTCAACCTATCAGGTTGCAGAACCCTTCAGCTCTTGGGTACTTTCTCTAGCTCCTCCAATGGGGGCCCTGTGTTTCATCCAAGAGATGACTGTGAGCATCCACTTCTGTATTTGCCAGCCACTGACATAACCTCACATAAGTCAACTATATCAGGGTCCTTTCAGCGAAATCTTGCTGGCTTATGCAATAGTGTCCGGGTTTGGTGGCAGATTATGGGATGGATCCCGGCTGGGGTAGTCTCTGGATGGTCCATCCTTTTGTCTTAGCTCCAAACTTTTTCTTTGTAATTCCTTCCATTGGTATTTTGTTCCCTATTCTAAAGAGGAATGAAGTATCAACATGTTGGTTTTCCTTCTTGATTTTCTTGTGTTTGGCAAATTGTATCTTGGGTATTCGAAGTTTCTGGACAAATATCCACTTATCATTGAGGGTATATCAAGTGATTTCTTTTGTGATTGGGTTGCCTCACTCAGGATGATATCTTCAAGATACATCCATTTGACCAAGAATTTCATAAATTCATTGTTTTTAATAGCTGAGTAGTAATCCATTGTGTAAATGTACCACATTTTCTGTATCCATTCCTCTGTTGAAGGACATCTGGATTCTTTCCAGCTTTTGGCAATTATAAATAAGGCTGCTGTGAACATAGTGGAGCATGTGTCCTTATTACCACTTAGAATATCTTCTTGGTATATGCCCAGAAGAGGTATTGCTGATCCTCAGCTAGTACTATGTCCAATTTTCTGAGGAACTGCCAGACTGATTTCCAGAGTGGTTGTACCAGTACCAATCTCACCAGCAATGGAGGAGTCTTCCTCTTTCTCCACATCCTTGCCAGCATCTGCTGTCACTTGAATTTTTGATCTTAGCCATTCTGACTGATGTGAGGTGGAATCTCAGGGTTGTTTTGATTTGCATTTCCCTGATCAGTAAGTATGTTGAACATTTTTTCGTGTACTTCTCAGCCTCTCAGCCTCATGCACTTTCTCAGTTGAGAATTCTTTGTTTAGCTCCATACACTGTATTTTAATGGGGTTATTTGAATTTCTGGAGTCCAACATCTTGAGCTCTTTGTATATATTGGATATTAGTCCCATATAAGATTTAGGGTTGGTAAAACTCCTTTCCCAATCTGTTGGTTGCCTTTTTGTGTTACTGACATTCTCTTTTGCCTTACAGAAGCTTTGCAATTTTAAGAGGTCCCATTTGTCAATTCTTAATCTTACATCATAAGCCATTGTTATCCTATTCAGGAATTTTTCCCCTTTGCCCATATCTTCTAGGCTTTCCCCCACTTTCTCCTCTATAAATTTCAGTGTCTCTGGTTTTATTTGGAGTTCTTTGATCAATGCACACTTGAACTTTGTACAAGGATATAAGAATGGATCAATTCACATTATCTACATGATAACCACCAGTTGTGCCAGCACTATTTTTTTGTAAATGCTGTCTTTTTTCCCACTGGATGATTTTAGCTCCCTTGTCAAAGATCAAGTGACCATAGGTGTATGGGTTCATTTCTGGGTCTTCAATTTTATTCCATTGATCTACTTGTCTGTGGCTGTACCAATATCATGGAGTTTTTTTTTTTTTTTTTTTTTAATCACAATTGCTCTGTAGTACAGCCTATGATCAGGCAAGGTGATTCCCCCAGAGGTTCTTTTATTGTTGAGAATAGTGTTTGCTATCCTAGGTTTCTTGTTTTTCCAAATGAATTTGAAATTTGCCCTTTCTAACTCAGTGAAGAATTGAGTTGGAATTTTGATGGGGATTTCATTGAATCTGTAGATTGCTTTTGGCTAGATAGTCATTTTGGCTATATTAATCCTGCCAATCCACGAACATGTGAGATCTTTCCATCTTCTGAGATCTTCTTCAGTTTCTTTCTTCAGAGACTTGAAGTTCTTGTCATACAGATCTTTCACTTCCTTAGAGTCACACCGAGGTATTTCATATTATTTGTGACTATTGTGAAGGGTGTTGTTTCCCTATTTTCTTTCTCAGCCCATTTATCCTTTTTGTAGAGAAAGGTCATTGATTTGTTTGAGTTAACTTTATATCCAGGTACTGCATTGAAGCTGTTTATCAGGTTTAGGAATCTTCTGGTGGAATTTTTAGGGTTACTTATATATATATACACACTAACATATCATCTGCAAATAGTGATATTTTGACTTCTCCATTTCCAATTTGCATTCCCTTGATCTTTTTTTGTTGTGGAATTGCTTTGCCGAGGACTTCAAGTACTATATTGAATAGGTGGGGAGAAAGTGGGCAGTCTTGTCTAGTTCCTGATTTTAGTGGGATTGCTTCCAGTTTCTCTCCATTTAGTTTGATATTGGCTAATGGTTTGCTGTAGATTGCTTTTGTTATGTTTGGGTATGGGCCTTGGGTTCCTCATCTTTCCAAGACCTTTACCACGAAGGAGTGTTGGATTATGTTAAATGGTTTCTCAGCATCTAACAAAATGATCATGTGGATTTTGTCTTTGAGTGTGTTTATATAGTGGATTACTTTGATGGATTTCCGTATATTAAACCATCCCTGCATCCCTGGGATGAAGCCTACTTGGTCATGATGGATGATTGTTTTGATGTGTTCTTGGATACGGTTTGGGAGGATTTTATTCAGTAATTTTACATCAATATTCATAAGAGATATTGATCTGAAGTTCTGTTTCTTTGTTTGATTTTTGTGTGGTTTAGATATCAGAGTAATTGTGGCTTCATAGAATGAAGTGGGTAGAGTACCTTCTGTTTCTATTTTGTGGAATAATTTGAGGAGAGTTGGAATTAGGTCTTCTTTGAAGTTCTGATAGAACTCTGCATTAAACCCATCTGGTCCTGGGCTCTTTTTGGTTGGTAGACTCTTAATGACTGCTTCTATTTCTTTAGGGGAAATCGGACTGTTTAGTTCATTAATCTGATCCTGATTTAGCATTGGTACCTGGTTTCTCTCTAGGAATGTGTCCATTTCATCCAGGTTTGCCAGTTTTGTTTAGTATAGACTTTTCTAGGATCTGATGATGTTTTGGATTTCCTTAGGATATGTTGTTATGTCTCCTTTTTCATTCTGATTCTGTTAATTAGGATATTGCCCCTGTGCCCTCTAGTTAGTCTGGCTAAGGGTTTATCTATCTTGTTGATTTTCTCAAATATCCAGCTCAATGGAAGCATCTGGTATTCTGTGTGCAGTGTGATAGGTCCCATTCCAGAGGCATAGGTAAGAACCAGATTCCTGGCACTCCGACAGAAAAGGACCTAGGAGAAGCCCCGAGGGTGGGTGTGGATAGGACATTGCCTGAGCCTCCTTTGGCTCAGATCCGTACCCCTGGATTGGTTGGACCCTCACTAGGATCCCCAACTTAACCCTACTGACATCTAGGTTAGTCATTTGAGCTCTAGTTGGATTCCTTTGACTGACCTGTTGGCCCCTATGGCCACCCTAAGTCAGCTCCCAGATCCTGTGCCACCTAGGCTCAGACTTGACAGGCTATGTCTGTTAACAACAAAATCAGTGTGCCAGACTCACAGGAGACATTTCTTACATTTAGATTACGTTCAATTTGGGGGAAACAGAGGACAACACAGACGTCGGTTGAGGCCAATATACAGTTTAGTAAGAAAATACTGATCAGATGCGCAAAGACCTGCTACAGCAATGGAAACAGGTTTAACCATGCTCCTCCAGTGCCAGCCATGGCTTTGCCTGTCTGCATTGTATTTCTATGATATGCCAACTGAGCAGGTGCTCACCAAGGATTTGCTCTGGGGATGCTTACCCAGTGGTGGTCACAATTAGTAAACTTCTAAGCTAAAGAACAGTTCCCCATGTAGCACAGTCATTAGAGCACGAGATTATTAATCTCAGGGTCGTTGGTTTGAGCCCAAAGTTGGACGAGATGTTATTTTAGTTGGGTCTCGACTGGAGACAATGCTGGCACTTCCCAGGAAGGCCCCATGATTGGGGTTCTGCTTTCAGTATCTCTGACATTAGAACTGGAAGTAGGGAGAATTTGGTGGGTTTTTTGCTCTGCTTGAAGCAGCACTGGGTGTACTAAATTGCAGTGGGTGCAAGTGTTACAGACTCTACACTAGTTTTGACATTCTCGAGCAATTGGGGCACTGGGTAGTCTTGGATTACCCTTTTCAGGTAGATCTGAAACTCAATTCTTTTGATGTTTACTGAATTCAACCAGAGGATTCCAAGATATCCCTCTTAGAAAGACTAGCTGGAGCTTCTCTTTAAGGCTTGTTGGTCCTACCCCTAGAGGATTCTAGCTTAGGGTCTGAGAGGATCTTCCTAGGTTCAAATCTTGGACCAGTCCTCTTCTTTTGCCAATCAAACCCTGAGGATTAAAAGTCAACCTTGGCTCCTTTGAAGGTATGACTAAACAAATGAAAATGGAAATTCGTAATTACCCAAAGTGGTATTTTTGGTTGGTTTCTTTGGACCTTGTTTTCTGTTTTAGGCAGAGTCTTGTTCCTTTACCTTAGACTGCTCCTGACAAAGTCAAGGATAGCTGCATTTCTAATCTTCATGCCTTCACTTCTTGTGTGCTGGAAAGATAGGCATGTGTATTAATCTGGTGTTCAGGTTGGAACCCAGGCTTAGGCAAGCATTAGATGAGCTACAGCATCAGCTCATAACTCAAAATGTCCAGCAAGAATTGCTGGCAGTATTCAAATTAGCTTGAAGGATACAAATATTGGAAAATGTTGGAATTAAAAAAAATCAATCCAGCTGCTCTGGCAAATCAGGGAGAACTGGAGCAGGCCTCTAGATGCACCAGCTTCTAGTCAGGTCTTTAGTGTATTTGACATACCCTGAGCTACATGAGAAGAAACACAAATAGCTAAAACAGGATTGTGAGTCTAGCTGCAAGACATATGGCTGGCAAATAAAAACCGCTTTGAAATTTGCCAGTAGCCCTTAAGTGCAAATCTGGTTCCAGATCACTGGCCTTTAATCATCACTAGTTTGCTTGGGTCCAACCCACAGGACCCAAAAAGTAGTCAAGAGCCTGTGACCTCTTCAGATTTGCTGGACTAGCATTTTCAGGTCCCCTGGTGCGCAGATCTAAGAAAGGATAAGTGCTGCCAAACCTGGCTAGGGTCTCAGCTTTGCGAATCTGCCTTGGAACTTCCATTTTTTCCATAATCTCCATAAAAAGGCAAAGGATTTTTACATTTAAGAAGTCCTTGCACTTCGGATAGGAAACATACTCCAAGAACCACAGTCAGCCCTCTGTAGAGTCCTGACTGAGCTTGGGTCTCCCAGCTCAGTGTTTTGAAATCACAAGGTGGATTCCTGTGCAGAGAATGAATAGATGTGAGTAGGAGGAATGAGTCCTTCTAGGGTTCTGTGAGCTGGAAGGCGCAGTGTGGACTTAACCGAACAAGCCTCAGATTCTGCCGAATTTTCACCACTGGGTAAACTGCCAGATACCATGAAAGAAGAGAGGGACTCCTCTAAGGAGTCGCTTCGGGCATCTCTCCGGGGTGGGAGGCTTGATTCTAACCCTGATACCTCTGGTGCTCTGGTGTCTACACTTCGAGGCTCCCGGCGAAATCTTCAAGGTCCTGAACAGTGGCCAGCCTTCCAAGGTGGCATTCAGTCCTGGGACTGTACGTGTGGTTGATTCTTTGAATAGTTCTTTTTGTTTCCACTTTGTTTATTTCAGCCCTGCATTTGATTATTTTCTGCTGTCCACTCCTCTTGGGTGACTTTGCTTCCTTTAGTTCTAGAGCTTCTAGTTGTGCTGTCAGGCTGCTAGTGTATGCTCTCTCTGGTTTCATTTTGGAGGGACTCAGGGCTTTGTGTTTTCTTCTGAGGAATGCCTTCATTGTGTCCCATAAGTTTCAGTATTTTGTTTTAGTATTTTCATTAAACTCTAAAAGTCTTTAATTCTTTCTTTATTTCTTCCTTGACCAAGGTATAATTGAGTAGAGTATTGTTTTGCTCAGCATTTGACTTGGGCTTGTCTGTGTCTTGTAACATCAGTGGCACTTGGGAAGAGCTCTTTTCAGAGTCACCTTTTAATAAGGTAATAGATGGCTCCACAGAGGTAGCAGGAGCAAGAGCCTGATAGGCTGGCTATTTTTGATGAGTATTTCAAGTGGATCACTAGTGCTCATTGTCTTCAGGGAACAAGGCAAATTATGCACAAGAGACCATCTTCTTGTATACCCATTGGTGACACTGATTTTACACTATATCCCAAGCTATTGGGCACTTATGGAGATCGATTTCCAGCTGTGGGTTCTAGGTTTCCAAGAGGGGGCAGAAAATCTGAATCAGGAAGATGGTCTTAAGAGTCAAGAGTTGTAAATCAATTTTTATTTATAAGAAATACAATGTTTAAAAAACAGGCTTTAAAAGTACAGTTAATATAAATTTTAATGACACAGATATAAATAGAAATATTGGACTAAGGGCTACACTGTGGGACAGCTTAGACTGGTGTCCCCCAGGCTGGTGTGATCTGCTCAGAACAGGGAACACAAGGATGGGAACTAAAATATAATCTTTGAGAAGTGGTGACACACACCTTTAATCCTTGTACTCAGTAAGGCAGATCTCTGAGTTTCAGGCCAGTCTGATCTACAGAGTGGGTTCTGAGACAGCCAGGGCGACACAGAGATCTTGTCTTGGAAAACAAAAACAAAAACAAAAACAGAAACAAAAAAGAGAGCTGGCTTGCTAGTTAAGAACATATACTGCTCAGGACCCAGCACCCACACTACGTGCTCATAACAGTGTGTACCCCAGCTCCAGGGTTCCAATGCCCTCTTTTGGCCTCTGCAGGCACCAGTACATATGTGTAAACATGCACCTACAGAGATGTACACATGCATACACAAAACTTAAAAAGTAAAATAAATCTTTAAAGAGAAGAGTGTTTGTAGGGTCAGGAGCGATAGGACTGTGGGTGGGAATGGACTCAGCATCCCTGGGCCTGATATTTATATACACACAGTAGTGATTGAGAAGCCTGAGGCTTACCCAAGGCCAGATCATGTGGAACCTGAAGGAGATGGGTGTGCTACCGTGTGCTGGCTGGGATTCTCAGGGAAGACATGGCCTTGAACAGAGGTAGAGATTGAGTTTGTCCCGAGGGCCACTGAGAACTTTGAAAGGATACACAGTGACTCCAGTGGAGAACACTGACTCTGTCATCAACTGCAGCAGTGTGTCACCTCTGTTAGCAACACCTGGGTTCCTATGTCCTTCAGTCACAAGGTGTGATAGTGTGACAGTTCAACACACACAATCACCCTCAAAGTCAAGTCTCAGAGCACTGGAAGACAACTGTCCCTGGCCTGCCTGGTCACTGTCCCCACAGGACCAGAGGCCAAAGGAATGCAAATGAAGGAAAAAGAAGTTATGTAAGTGATTCCTGCAGATTCCTGCAGCCCCTAGAGCCAGTCTGAATATTTGCTTGGATTTCAACAGGGGCGTGGTTGGGTGTCTCACAGTTAGGGGTTTTCTCAAATGTGCACTTTTAGTTGTCAGCTGAGCCTGTAGCTGCTGTGACATCTAAACTGCAAGAGAGGAGAGGCAGCCTGTCTTGAAGCGTGCTTCTTTTTTCCTGACCTGCGCTGGTTTGCAAGCGTCCTCCTTTTCTCCTGTGTTGTGGGGAGATTGGACCTAGGGCCTTGTATATGCTAGGCAAGTGCGGTAGTGCCGCTGAGCTGCATTCCAGTCCCTTCACATTGTTTGTGAGACAAGCGAAGCTGCTAAAGGTGGCCTCAGACTTGCTCTTTGGCCCAGGCAGGTCTTGAGCTTTCAATCCTTTCCCCTCAGATTCCAGGGTAGCTTGGATTACAGTCCTGCAAGACCAGGTCTTGCCTGAGTGGTTAACACTGTACCTGCAGTTACACATGATGGCGCACAGGTGGCGCCATGTGTCTGTCAAACTGAATTCAAAGTCAAGTGTGAGCTGAGCTGCACTGATGTTCCAGGAGCCGGAAGTATGGTTGCTTTTGATGTTGTGATAATTTTTTGAACAGGTATGGGAAATGAGACTTAGTGCTTGCACTTGGCCAGCCGCTTACCCCCGAGCCATACCCCCAGTCCATATTATATATTGACAATGAACTTGCTGGTGGTAAAGATTTTTATTTTAAACCTTTCTGACTTACACTTCAGGAGGCTGTCAGGTTGTGTGTGTGTATCTAATATTGTGTCATGGCATTTTCTACCAGCAGAAAGAGGGCACACTTTGCAAAGGTAACTTAAAATGGAGACTTTTGGTAGGGAGGTAATTTTAGAAGGGCTCTTGAAAAAAAAATCTAGACAAGACAGTGGGTTTCATGAACACTTGACACCCTCACACTGTGCAAAGGGACACATCAGATCCATCCAGAGCCACTTGGGGAGTGGGGAAGCAGAGGGAGGGGGTGGGCAAAGCATTAGGATGTAAAAATGGACGTCTTCATAAGAAGTTTAGAATCTGTAGGCAGGCAAAGGCCTTATCTCTAATTTAAACTGCACATTCAATTTGGTAAACTTCAGGTGTGCCAGAAATGAGTGTAAGAACGCAGATGTCACTTGTATCCCTGATTGTCAGTTATTGATCATCAGTTATTGACCATCAGTTATTGATCATCAGTTATTGACCATCAGTTATTGATTATCAGTTATTGCTGAGCTTTTCTTGCGGCTCTGAGTTAGAAGAAGGAGGATGGATGTGTCCCATCATGGTTCTGTGTCCTGAGTGTTCACTCAGCAGTGTTGTAAAAACGCCCTTAATAGAGCAAACTCTCCAGAAACATCATCCTTCATGAAGTTGGTTCAGTGCTGACCCTTCCCTGTGTTTGAGTACTTGGTGTTTTTCTGAACTTACATCCCGTTTTTTCTTTACTTTGTTATGTTTTAGGGCATATGCTAGCCTGAGGCTGGCTCTAGGGGCCGCCTCTCCTTCAGATATTTTGGAGTTGGGTGGTTCTACTTTGAGAACCTGCTGACTGGAGAAGGTCTGATCCCTACCTGACTAAGATGCTTTCTGACCTCTCCAGGCCTGTGACTACATTTAGATTTTCAATGGCAGTGTTAAGTGGTTTGCAGAGTTCCTGGGTATCCAGCAGGAGCTGATGGAGTGAGGTGATTGTTAGTGAGAGATGCTTGCTTTCTGTCAGGCTCCCTGCAGAGAGACACAGGGAGCTCTGCTCCTGCTGAGAGCTTCTGAGGAAGCTGTATCTCTCTGTCTTCATGGTCAGGAGCAGCTGCTCCAGAGCAGACAGCTGTGTAGCAGCCAAGTCACCTGTGGGCAGCATGAGGCCCGGGTCCCTAGTTTCTTGGCCTTGCTTGCTTAGACTCACATAGGGCTGCTGTGATGTCAGAGGTTAAGTCAGCTGATGTCACTGCAGAGTGCCGGTAAAGGCACACAGCAGCATTTGGCACTTAGGAAATATGTGCAGGGCTAGGTAGTTCAGTTTCTAAGTAAGCATATGTTTTCCTGTTCTCCCAAGCTCTGAGTTATGCAGGTCTACAGCACTGAGATATTACAGCACTGCAGAATACTAGGGTATTCTGGTGATCATTTACTTCATTCCCTAGTGGATTATTATTATTTTTTAATTAAGAAATCCATTGCAAAGACATGACAAGTAATTGTAAAATTGAGCTGGGTCTTGGACTGGAGGGAAAAAAGGATGTAAAAGTTATTAAAAGGCAAAGAAACAAGATATTGAAGGAGCAGTATTTATGAATGCAGCTTTGAAGATGGCCACTGCAATGTGGGACAGTTTTAGTGTGCACACACCTAAAATGTTTAGGAGGAAGCATGATGCTCTCAGGTGGTTAGACAAAGTGTGAGGATAGGAGGGATGGTGACTGACCTAGTGTCCTTGGAAGAGCCACCTGTGTTACAGGAAGGGACCGTGACCGACTCAGTGTCTTTTGACCGACTTAGTGTCTTTCACTAGCTTGGTGAAGATGAACTATTGAGATGGTTAGCAGACCATATGCGTGTCCCCAGCCCCAATAGTGATCCTTTATGAAGAAGGTAGAATCACTATTAAATTCAGCTATTGCACAAGATCTTCTATGTGAACTGAATTGCATTGTAAGTCCCATTCTGTGTTTGATCAGTTTTCTGCCTCAACAAACCAGTTCACAAACAAGCCTGTGGGCCTTCCTGATCCAGATGACTGCTCACAGGGTGACTCACTAGGAAGACTCAGGGGGAGTAAGGACAACCAGTGGGTTGTCAAAATGTGGTACTTCTCAGGTGACCCATCACCATTATCACCATACTTCTTGCTGCTTTCAGGGACTTCATTTTCCTAAGCTTCACTCTTGCTGTAATATTGACCCACACATTTACACACGATGCACTTTGTACAACTAAATGCCTTTAGAGACTTCTATGCCTGTGCAGTGTGACAGCCAGGGGAGCACTGTGAGAGCCACGGAAGCATTGTGACAGCCAGGGGAGCACTGTGACAACCAGATAGTACTGTGTCAGCCAGGGGAGCACTGTGACAGCCAGGGGAGCACTGTGACAGCCAGGGGAGTACTGTGTCAGCCAGGGGAGCACTGTGACAGCCAGGGGAGCACTGTGACAACCAGGAGAGCACTGTGTTGGCCAGGGATACAGCCTCTTCCCTTAGCAAGCACTATCACTGGGAAAAGGCACTAAACTCCTAAAGTTGCATTGGGCAGACCATGGGCCACACTGGGAACATTCTCTGGCACAAGAAAGGGCTCATACCTCTAAATCTAAAGATTCTTAAAGGGGCCTATGACTTTGAAAAAGTTTTAAAAATGTAAAAATCACATTTTAAGATATGAACTTCCTGTCATTCTAGAGAAAGACATTTTAGAAACAATATTTGGGACCTACTAACAACATTCATTTCATGTTTTCCAAGAAAATGAACTGTGCTTGCTTTATACATTTAAAAAAGTGAAAGACTGGGTTGGGGAGATGCCTCAGTGGGTAAAAGGACTTGCTGTATATATGTAAGTAACCCAGGTTAGGGTGGCAATCTGCATCCATAACCCAGGTTAGGGTGGCAGTCTGTCTGTGACCTTAGTCTCCTAAGATGAGGTAGGAGGCAGATAGGAGACTCCCTGGAAATTCATGGGGCAGCCATCCTGAGGTATAGAGTGAATAAGAGTGTGGGTTTCTTGTAGGCTTTCCTAAGGCTATGGGTTGGCTATTAGAGCTGAAATTTCTACATAAACTCATGTTAGAGCTGAACTATGTATCAAGGCAGAAGACTAGATCTGAGATGGCTTTACAGGACTCTGCTCTTCTGCCTCTGTCTCTACTGCCTGCTCTACATATCTCACCTCAGCAGCTGTGGTTCTCAGCTTGGCCATCTCTCACTGGCAGCGAGCAGTAATGAGTGGAACAGACCCAGCCTAACCTGGGCTCTCTGGCCTGGATCTGTGTGATTTTGCTTTCCCATAAACTTGTGAGGGATTGGCTGGCTGATGGGGTGCCTGGCATCCAGAAAGGCAGTGTGGGAACTCATGGATCCTTGAAGGATGGTTTTTATTTTCTTTATAGTTTTCTCAAATGATATTTTCTGTCAGAAAGTTAAATGAGGGCAATTTCACTTTCATTGTCCTAAATAATATTCTGTAGCCTGAGAGAATAGAGCTGCCTTTCATTGTAACAGTCAGTCAGTTTCATGATTCTCATCCTGCCTCACCCACCAGACGTCTGGTGTGGTCGCATGATAGAGGCTGGAGCGATCATGGGGCTGTGGGCAGAGGGAGGAGCCATTTGAAAATGTCCCCAGGGGATTTGAATATGCTTCCTTTCAGCATTGCAGCTCTGAAGGATTCCAGTAGGAGGGAAGACCCTGTTGGCTATTATATACAGCCTGTGGGTCAGTTAATGTGGATTTTCTGGCTTCTTGGCTCTTGTCAGGGTTCTGCCCGGGGCATGGGGAGCGTGGGCATGAATTGCTATGTGTTTTCAGTTGCTTACAGTGTAGGAAGTACCAGGGAAATGTTTAGTATTGTGCTGTCACAAAATATATATATATATAATGTACGCCTTTTGGCTAGCGAAAGGTCTCAGGTGAGGGATTCAAGGGGGCAGTTATTAATGCCATGTAGAATCAGACATTTTGGAGACTCTGAGGAGTTCAGACCCTAGTGACAGAGACAGATAGCATGGTAGAGCTCTGAGGAGAGTCAGCCCACAACGCAGGAGTGCCACCCTTAAAGAAAGCAGGAGCCCATCCTAGAGCCCACTTTAGGGGACCACAGCCAGAAATGCAGATTGGGGTCACCCCAGATTCCATGTTCCAATGTGGAAGCATTTTCAGAGTTTTACAGGATGAAGAAAGTTATAGGTCAAAACAAGTTCAATTGCATTGGTGGGCATGTAAGAGAGGCAACTAGAGCAAGATGGGGGAGCCTTTCTGTAGGCCCCAAATGCTATTCGTAGACTGTCTTAACTTTTGGTTTGGCGGAAACTCGGGATCTTCTAGGCTGATAGCTTACTAAGGCTTTTATACATTAGTCAAAGGATGTTTGTTCTGACACAGAGGTGGACAAGGAATGGCTATTCAGGGGCTAAAGCTAGCCGAAGATAGGCAATTTGCTTCTCGAGCTGCAAGTCCCAGCCTCCCCATATCTCTGCAGTTTGTAACCAGTCTTTGCAAACACAGCAAACCTGTGCTTTCTGGCTGGTGGTGTCAGCTGAAGGATTCCAGGGGACTCAGTGCAGGGAAGAGGAGAGGGTGTGGGAGAGTTGCTGCAGGCAGCCCAGCAGCAGTCTGCCTTCAACTCCGACAGGGGGCGCTCATGCTGCACAGTGTGTTACTTACATAAGTCATCCTGCTGTAGGCAGAGACTGGACCATCACAGGCACTCAGTCTCACCCAAGGCTGTGCACTGTTCACTTTGGTCTTTCAGAACGTCGTTCTTTCTGGAGGCTCCACAATGTTCAGAGATTTTGGACGTCGTCTGCAGAGAGATTTGAAAAGAGTGGTGGACGCCAGGTTAAAGCTGAGCCAAGAGCTCAGTGGAGGCAGGATAAAGGTAGGAGGCTGTGTGCCAGCCGCTGTGGGGGTAGAGCCAAGCTTCACTGGGGGGGGGGGGGGTAGTCGAGGGTTGATGCTGGAATTCATGGGAGGTCGTCCTTAAAACCACCTGGGTCAGTCAGGCATCAATGTGTGTGACCAGGGTGCTGCAGAGACAAGATGGGCTTGTGGTGAGGAAATGTTCTCATTAAATGGAAAAAAACTGTTGTGCGTGGGGAGCCAGGCCATGCTCATCCAAGACCACAGCTCTGAGCTGCTGGGTGCTGTCTGGGCTTCTCCCTGAGGTGGGCTTTGGTGGGGAAGAGAACCTACGGCAGTGAAGGTGCCCGGTGCAGTGTTTGTTTTGTTATAGTGTTTGGGGGTTCACTTTGTTACTGGCCTTGCTACACCCTGTGATTTGTTTGAGGGAAGCTATTGGTTTGATTAATTGTGTGTTTTAGTATTGGAAGAAGGGGTCTCCTGAATCTGTGGGCTGGGCCTATAGCATGACTGAGGCCGTCACCGGAGGAGTCACTGTCTATCATGGACACACTGCTTGGAGGATGCACTGTGCAGACTAAATGCAGACTAAACGCAGTTGCTTTCTTTTGCAGCCTAAGCCTGTGGAGGTGCAGGTGATCACTCACCACATGCAGCGCTATGCCATGTGGTTTGGAGGCTCAATGCTGGCCTCAACTGTAAGTCCCTGATCTCTTGTCATTTGTGCTTTCCTATTGAGTTTGGATAAGTATTGTCTACAAATGTGAAATAGCATGTGTTCTGTTTGCATGGCTTTAAATATGCAAAACAAATTCTACTTGATATAAAAATATTTTAGTCACTTAAATTGTATGCTTTATTAACAAACACGGTGGTGGCACATGCCTTTAATCCCAGCATTTAGGAGGCAGAGGCCAGCCTGGTCTACACAGTGAGTTACAGGACAGTCAGGGCTACATAGAGAAACCCTGCCTTGAAAAAAACAGCAACCAAAAACAGAACAAAACAAACAAACAAACAAACAAAACACCCCACTACTACCACCACCACCACCAAAAACCAAAAAAAAAAAAAAAAAAAAAACCAAAAAAATCCACCCTGCTCATTGTCCCTTCCATGTGGTTATTTTATTTATTAATATTCCTCCCCCCCCCAGAGTTTGTTAGCAGCCATTTTTAGTTCAGGTTGACACATTTTTGATCCCAGTAAGGGAAACTAAGTAGATTTGTTGTTGCTTTGTAAAGTTGGGAATTGCTGAGTGAATTTTAAAAAGCGAAGTCAAGTTCTGCCTGGTTTGTTATCAGATCAGGTGTGGTACCATGATTGGCAGAGACCCTTGGATAAGTCCCTCCCATTTGCTCAATGTTTTCCTCTTCCCACCTGCTCATCTTCTTCCTCTTTCTGGCTGCTCCTCCTGCAGCCGGAGTTCTTTCAGGTCTGTCACACCAAGAAGGACTATGAGGAATATGGGCCAAGCATCTGCCGTCACAACCCGGTCTTTGGAGTCATGTCCTAGTGTCTGCATAGGAGCGATTGTCTGACAGTGTCCTGTTGGGGAATAAGTGTCCTTCAGAACCCAGAGCAGCCATGGCTCCTGTACATAGCAGTGTGGAATGGGTGTGTGAGCAGCGTGCTTTCATCACCTGTGGGGCCGGGCACGGTCTTCCCAGTAAAGCCATTTATCTGGTATGACTGTTCGTGGTCCTCCTCCCGGCCCCTCCCCTCCTGCCCCTCCCACTCTCTCTCCTTTCTACCCGAGCTTCTAGTCAAGTGTAGCTCTGAAGGAATCCATGCAACTGTAGAAGCTACTAGAGGATGCAGTGGATTCTCCAGGAAAGACTGTAAGGTCGGGAACCCTGGCCTACCCAGCCTATTTTTGTAAATAAAATGTTATAAACTTGAAATACAAATTGATGTTTATATTTCCTATCATTTTGTATTTTATGGTATTTGGTATAACCAGCTAATGCTAAGCATGAATAGTCACAGAGTTCATGGATGTCAGAGTTCTGTAATAAAGTACTTGATTGTGAGGCATGTTCTGATGTGTGTACAGGCTTTATGCCACGTCTGCTGGGAAGTGATTACATGTTGTTGGGGTGGTGTGACATCTGAGCACCAACCGCTGTTGAGTGAGAGTTGGTACAGATGTATCTAACTTCCTGGAGCTGCTTTATAGAAGACAATGGTTTAATGTTGTTGAGTGCGGGATGAAATACTATTGCACTGTTGTAATAAAGGCTGCTAGAATCTTTATAACTGTTCCTTGTGGTCACTTTTGCCTCCCCATCCATTCAGAGAACCTCAGACTCTATAGGTTTGCAGACAACTGATGATTGATACTGTGTGTGTGTGTGTGTGTGTGTGTGTGTGTGTGTGTTTGTCTTAAAAGTGCCATCAAGCCTGGGTGGACAGCCTGCCTGTTGTGTTTTGGACGGTGGTGTGGACATCCTTGGGGTGTCCAGGCTGCTTTCTTAGGAAGCATTCAGTGCTCTGATGTCTGCTGAGTGACTTCTCACTCAAGTGTAGGTTAGTAGATCCAAAGCTCTCCCTTCTCCCAGAATCCTTGTTACTTTAAAAATTGTTGTTATAGTCCTCCAAGTTGTGAGGCATGTTTTTCTCTCAGACACAAGTTTATTTTGGAAACTTGAGCTTTGAGGCCTCCTATCTCTCCACATTTGATTCTTCCTGTTAGTAATTCACAGCCATCCTGAATCTGAGAATAGTCAATGATTCTGCGAACCAGAGAGACTACCTCCAGGGAACTGTAAATAATTAAAAAAAAATTAGTTAGTGTGTGTGTTTACACACACATATGGTCTGTATTTATGTGTGTGTGGTGTATATATCTGTGTGTATATGTGTTCATGGTATGTGTGTGCATGGTGTGTAAATGTGTGTGTGTGCAGTGTATATATGCATATATGTGTATGCTCAGTGTGGTGTGTATAGATGTGTATATGAGTGGTATGTATATGTGTGAGCACAAGTGCCAAGTTTCCCATATGAAGGTCAGAGACAACTTGATGTAGTTGGTTTTCTCTTCTTTCACCTTCACTAGGTCTGGGATTGAATCATGTCTGCAGGCTCGCATGTGCCTTTTCCAGTGGAGCTGTCTTACTGGATCCTTGTGTAACTTTCATTGTAGCATAATTATTCTTACTCTAAAATGGACTTTATTATTTTAAAATACTTAATGAATATTTATTACATGAATATACATTTCATTCACTTTGCTTGACAATGTGCTTTGGAGTGCTCACGTGCATATATATATATATATATACACACACATACACATATATATATAATATATATATACACACACACAGAAAACTTTGTAATACTTGTATGCTTATAGTCTCAGCATTTACCTTGCAGAGGGAGGAGGGTCACTACAAGCTTAAGGTCTGCCTGTGGGTTTTAGGTCAGCCAGGGATATACTTGGTGTTTGGGATGGCTCACTGAGTAAAGGCTGTGTTGTACAAGCCCAACAACCTGAGTCTGATCTCTAGCACTCATAGTGCACAGAAAGAGAACTGAGATTCCACGGTTGTCCTCTGACCTCTATCTATATGCTGTGATATATATGCTAATATATGCTAATGTGCATACACATGTACACTACTAATAAAATGTTCCCCAAAGTTAAAAACAAAGCAAAACCCAACACACACACACACACACACACACACACACACACACACACATACCACACACTGTCTGTGTGTGTACATACACACAGACAGTGTATTCATCACAGTCATGTATGGGCAGCATCATCTAATACAAAGCCAGCTTAGCAGGAGACTGTTGAGTACACACGGGTGCTGTGCAGATAGGATGGAAAACACCATTCTACCATGCTGACAGCATGGTCCACCGTAGAGCGGTCTCTCCTCTCAATAGCATGTCTGACTGTATTGTAGCTTACTGCTGCTATCACACTGCACAAGAGCCAGTGACAGGCCATGTTGCTAGAAAAGAGCAACACTGGGAGTGTGAAAGTCCAAGAATAATGCACGTGAGGGTGTTGTCTGCAAGAGTGAATTAACTGTATTAGTGTAGTATCAGGTGAGGCAGGCTACTAACAAAGGAGAGAGCTTTGTTTAGCTGCCAAGCTCAGGGGTTCAAGGGCATCAGTTCGGCTCTGGTGAGGGCCTTCTCATTTGCTCATGGTGTGGTAGATGGTCACAGTGGGAACATTGTGGGAGTGAAGACTGCATCTGGGTTCAGGAAGCCACAGAACACTGGGTGAGCTTCTGTAATGACCCTCTCTTGGGCATTATCTCAGTCTCTTCGGAGGGCAGAGCCCCCAGAGTGACCCAAAGGCTCTTTACATAATGGGTTCCTATTATGGAACCCTATTAGGCTAGCCAGGGAGATGTGTAGTGATAGTCTTGAGATATATAGCAAGCCAGTGAGATGGCTCTCTGAGCAAAAGCTGTGTGAGCCTGACATGCTGAGTTTGATCCCCAGCACCCACTGTGGAAGGAGAGAACTGACCCAAGGCTGGTCATCACTTGAGACTTGTCATCATTTGAGATTTGCATCCTGCTTCCCCTGCCCCGAATAGTGGTGCCCCAGGACCAAGCCTCCTACTCACGAGGCTAGAGGACAGAGCACATCCATGCTGTAGCTGTAGGTATTTATGGATAGGAAAGGACAGAGTGTAGGAGCCGCACGGCCTGTTGATTCAAGCAAACCCTGAGGGGCATGGAGCAAATCTGCTACCATGGAAGAAACCTACAGTATCCTGTGCTGTTTCCTGTGTGACAGAGATGCTCAACCACAGTCTCCCAATCAAGGGTTCGGGGTCTTTAGTTGTCTTTCATCCAGACACACATTTCTCTGCACTTCCTTGGGAACTTTGGCTCCTCACCACCTTCCAGCTGCTTTATTGCAACCAATCCTGCTTGGTCTGTCTGCCTCAGCCACATCCTCTGCATCTATATGTCAGTGTTGACACTCATGTTGGCCAAACTAGAGCCAGTGTAACTGGCTCAGACCCAGAGTGTCTACCTAATTCTATTTGCCACAAGATTGTTTTGAAACTCTTTTATTCATTCATTTTTTTTAAATTAAAATTGTGTGTGTGTGTGTGTGTGTGTGTGTGTGTGTGTGTGTATATGTGTGGGGTGTATGTGTTTATGTGAGTGCACATGCCTATGGAGGTTAGAGGTCAGCATTGGATGTGTTTCTCAATCACGCTCTAGCTTTTGAGACAGTGTTTCACGACCAACCTGTAGCAAACTAATTCGACTATACTGGCTGGCCAGTGACCTCCTATCTTGCCCTACCCTGCCTCCATGCTAGGCTTCTAGCCATGTGCCACTATGTCTTGGCTCTTTACATGGGTAACAACTCAGACCCTTAGGCTTGTGTGGCAGGCACAGGTTGAACCTCCTTCCCAGCCCAGTGATCATTTTAGTTTAGATATAAAATATAGAGAGCAATATGTTCTACTGCAATGCAACTACACGGTGCTGTCCTCTGCAACCCCGGCTCAGACACATCTTAGAGGAAGTATGTCAGAAGTGGGCAGTGGGGAGAACAAGGAAGGTGCCCAGAGCCTGCTTCCATTCTCAGTCTCCAGGGTGGAGCTGGGCTGCAACTGGGTCTGCAAGCCCTGAGAAAAAGACCCAGAGCTGTAAGTATAGGCTCAGAGCTGTAAGTATAAAGACTGGCTACCCTTAAGTCAATGATACCTACTTTCCTCTTCCCTCAATTTCCCAAGCATTCTAAGGACCTTGTTGCTGTCAGGAGGTTTAAGGGTTTTTTTGTTTATTGATTAAAGCTGCCAGATATTGTATAGAAAACTAAAATATGATTTGGTCACTTTATAAAGAAGGACTATGTTAGAATTATATCACTAATTAAAAAAAATTCCCACACACTTTTGGTTCAGGTTGACTTAGCCCATATCTCAATGTGGTAGAATTGGGAGGAAAGGCAAGCATCCCTGAGGGAAAGGCCCATGACTTCGAGTGAAGTTTCCTGTAGACTACTTGTGTCCAAGTTTGCTTTTTCTTGCTGTGATAAAGACCATGACCTAGAGCAACTCCAAGAAGAAAGATTTATCTGGCTTACATATCCTGATTACAGTCTACCAGGAAAGGAACTCAGACAGGAACCTGGAGGCAGGAAATGAAGCAGAGGCCATGGAGGAGTGCTGCTTATTGGCTTGTTCACCGAAGCTCGCTCACCCTGCCAAAGGGCGGCCCCATCCCAAGGCCCTCCCACATCAACAACTAATCAAGAAAACACCCATGGACGTGCCTATAGGCAATCTGAAGCATTTTTCTCAATCGAGGCTTCTCTTCGCAGATATCTCTAGTTTATGTCAGGTTGACAAAACTGAAACCAAGACACCATGTTGATCAATATCATCTTTAACAAACACACCCTAGAATTATAAGCTAGCAGTTCTTCGACCTGTTAAAGTGTTTTGATAGAGC
Organism: Mus caroli; assembly: GCF_978045245.1. Lineage (NCBI taxonomy): Eukaryota > Metazoa > Chordata > Mammalia > Rodentia > Muridae > Mus > Mus caroli. The sequence continues at coordinate 26,913,366 of NW_028227259.1, forward strand.
TTTGTCCTGTTTACCAGGTTGAGACACCGGTTCTCATCTATGTAGAAAAAAGTATTATAAATTATATGGCTTTAATTTAGAAAAAAGCTCATGATTTAACTGTTTCACAGTGAGTATGGACTTTAAAGCCTCATGTTGTACAATATAAATGCAACCAGCTTTATCTGTCCATTGTGACTGATTGGTGAATCTCTCTGCCTCTCTTTCCACCCTCTGCTCAGCCCTGCCTCTTGCTTCAATGCCGCCCCCCCTGCTATTACCCTCCTTTACCTCCTCCTCCCTGGACCAAACAAGGCTTACCTGATGAGTCACAGTGGCTAGCTCAGAGTTGTTCTTTATACTCCAGGAAAAGCCCCATTTTAAAAACTGCAGGCACTCACAAGTGCTTCTTCTGTTACCACATAGGCTGAGATTAAGGGGAAAATAAATATAGGGGGAAAATAGAACTTGCCAGAGTTGGGGACTCCATTGCTGCTGTTCCAGGTGACGTGTGCACTACTGCTGAGGTGTATCTATCCTCTGGCCACTGCTCTCAGCGGAAGCTGGGCTCTGAGTGTTCGGATATGAATGACTCTTATCATAAGGATTCTAATAGTATCATAAAATTAGAATAGAATTTCAGAGCTGGTGGATGCACCTGGAGAGCAGGTGACTGAGCGTGTGTTGATGTAGCAAGTCTCAGGTGGTCCCTCCAGTCTGGTTAGAACTGGAGGGTGGCCTTGAGAAATGTCCCTTCAGCAAGAGGCAGGAGAAATCCCCCACGTTAGACCTGCTGTGTGAGTGTGTTTCAGGGTGACAGTGGTTCCTGCTACAGCTTCCTAAGTGACTAACAGGCTCTCATGAGACTAAAGTGCAGACCTGCGGTTCATTCCTTCCTTGGGCTCCTCCCCTTGTGTCTCCTCTACAGATGGTCGGGCTGGGTCGACCTCTCAGCTTAATCAGCACAGCTGATTTCAAAGAGTGCCCTGCTAGGAAAATTGACTTGTTACATGATCTGTACTTACTTAAAGAGTATTTTATAATGTTTCTTTTTAAATGTATTGTCAGGCTTGCTAAATAGAAATATAAATTGATTGCAAGGCAATTGTAATGGATGACTGACAAGGAAAGAAATCCTTATTACAAAGTGACAGGGGTCTGCGGAGATGGCTTGGTGGTTAAGGGTGCTTGGTGTCTTTCCGGAGGATCTGAGTTTGGCTACCAACATTTGATATGGGATGGCTCACAACTGCCTACAACTGTGGCTCTCCTCTGACCTCCACAGGCACATTTTATGCTTGCACAATATATATATATATAAATAATATTAAAAAATAAGTATTATAAAAAGAAGCTATCGCTTGATCTTAGGATTATAAAGGTTGCATTTTTACAAACCCTGACTTATTCTCAGTTAAGGAAGCAGCTGTGTAGTCTCTCCTCTCAGATAGTATATGAGTACTGGGAATTTTTAAATTTTCATTTCATGAAATATACTTTTAAATTATTAAAAGTGAATAATTATAAACCTAAAGGTTTATGATGTCAAATAAAAGCTTAATGACATGCTTTGGCTGCAGTTCCAATATCTGGTGGTCAGATCAATGCAGTAGTCTTGCCTACTTTATACCTACTGAGTGAGTCTGATGTTTTCCCAGCACTGACTCATGGAAATGCCAGGAATGGTAGAGCTGACACCCTAGGTGTTAACCACAGGCTCCCCGGGTCTGCTCTGTGACTGCATATGACCCATGACCTCTGCTGACCAGGAAGAAGTGAGGAAACTGTACCTGCAGCTGCGGGAGGCAGGTGACACAATGAGGGAGGTGTTCTGGTGTGTGTGTGTGTGTGTGTGTGTGTGTGTGCCTCGATGTGACTGAAGTTAACAAGGGCTGTGAGAAGTCACAATGAATGAATGAGAAGTTACAATGGCTGGATGCAGTCACCGTCACATGTGTGCCACAGATGGCCACAGCTTATTATCATAGAGTACAGGAATAGTGGGAAGGAGTTTATTTTTATTTTTGGGTATGGGTGTTTTGACTGCATGCATGTCTGTGTACCAGCTGCATGCCTGGTGCCCATGAAGTCTAAGTAGGAGCGCCAGATTCCTTGAAACTGAAACGGGTAGTGTGAGCTGCCACAGGATACTAGGAATTGAACCAGAATCCTCTGGTTCTAGAAGAGCAGCTAGTGCTCTTAACCACTGGGCCATCACCTAGTCCCTTGTTTATAATTTTTAAACCGGAGCTACCAATAAGATCATTTTCTGGCCAAATTTAGAAGTATTTTCGTTTCTACTCCCCTCCCCCTACCTCACTGTGCTTGTTTATTTTGTAAAGAAAAAGAAAACTCCCAGTGTGCTCTGTCTGTATAGTGGTACTAGAGAGCTACCAAAGAAAAGCCCAAGGTCCAGCAGCCTACAGGAGTCCTATGAGACTGATAACTAGAAAAAAGCTCACTAGCAGAGCACGCCTGCTCAGTATGAAGACATAGACGCCTGCCCATGACATCTTTTATCTTAATTAGGGTAGTAGACTCAACTTGCCATTCTGATAATTCGGCCATTTTCTCAAGCTGAATTAGCATGTTTTAACTTATTTATTCATTAGGTCTTATGTTCATAATAAATTAAACTTTATTAAGGCATGGTTGTGTGATGTAATTACAGTTCTCTGAATTAGAGTTTAAGGAAGTTACTGCCATACTCTATGTGACCTCAGTGTTCCCTAAGAACAAGTGTTACTAGCATTATAAAATTTCTGAAAATGCACAGTTTAGGTCTTGGTTGATTTACAGATAGTTGACCTCTACAGAGCTGGTATTCTGAGCAGAGAATTTAGGCCCAGCAGTGGCAACCCCAGCAGGGTTGAGAGTAAGCAGACACTAACAACAGGGTGCATCATTTCCTGAGGTGCTTCCTTGGGAAGTTGTTATGTTCATGATGCAGGGAGGTGGTGCTTGTCTTTGCTCTGAAGTGGGGTGGGGCAGTGGTGTAGAAACCATTCCCCTTGACAGCTTTGTGGGGTTCATTGCCAGGTTTAATTACCCCCCCCCGGTGTGTGTGTGTGTGTGTGTGTGTGTGTGTGTGTTTGTATAAAGTCATGCACACATGCCATGACATACTTGCGGATGTCAGAGGACAACTTGTGACAGTTTTGTCCTTTTACTATGTAGGACCCAGGGATAGAATTCAGGTCACCAGGCTTTGCCACAAACACTGAGGCATCTCACTGTCCTCCTCCTCCTCTTCCTCCTCTGCCCCTCCTCCTCTCCCTCCTCCTTTTTTGAGCAAAGACAACTCACTAATGCAATGTTCTAGAGAGAGAGAGAGAGAGAGAGAGAGAGAGAGAGAGAGAGAGAGAGAGAGAATGCATACTTACACTTACGCAGGCATGCACACACTTATGATCCCCCTCCCCCACCCCAAGCACTACAGTTCCAGTGGATTGTCTGAAAAGCCATCAGCCATGAATACTAGAATTACTCCAAGGCCCCATCTCCAGGTGATCAGGAAATAGATATGATCTCTACCCACCCCCACTATTGGATAAGGACTAGCTTTCCTCTTCTACTCTCCCTCTATACCATGGAGGTAATGGGAGAGACATGAACTGAGCTCACCATCCTATGCTCCATCCCATGGGCCAGTGCCAGTTCAAGGGCCACACAGGAGTCACTTGTGAGCCTCACAGAAGGGACAAATCATGGCACCTCCATTGGCTCCCAGTGGCCTGGGCTTCATTCTCAGCAGTTGTTCCTGAGCCTGTGCTGGATAGTGGAGCATAGGCAAGCTCCAAGGGTTAGGGAGCTTTGGGCTGACAGTGGGACATGGTGCCTCTCAGGGCTTGTGAGAGGTTTTAGGATGCTGGAGGCTCTTGCACTTTCCACAGCCTGGGCTCGCATCTGGGACCTACCTGCAAACCAGTGGGAACAGGCTGTGGGAGACAGTCTTGGCCAGACACCCTGGAACAGCTGCCTGCAGATGTGTCTGTCTGTTGGTCCCCCAGCTGGGTCTGCTAATGAAGGATGCCTTCATCACTGCTCCTGGAAGACTCCATTGAATATGGAAGAGAACCCAAGGGTTTTAGAAAGGAAAAACAAAAACAAAAACCCTAAGCTTCAGGATATTGCTTTCATTGTGAGCTATGAGAAAAGAGGATCTTTTAATGGTCATTGGTAAGAGATAATTAAGGAGAATTTCAGTTACAGGGCACTTTGCAGAAAGACTGTAATTAGCAAAATGGGGCTCATGTCTCTTGGTGCATCTTTCATCTCCTTACTGTGCTCATCCTCATCTGGCTGAGCAACATTCGATCCGTAGCTCTCCTCAAGCTGTATTGACATAGCCTTTGAAAAGGAAGCCTAGTTCTTTAACCGAGAGTGTACCTGAAATTCAAACACAATAACCCAAGGGGAGGGAACCAGATACCTGGGGATGGCAGTGGTGCTGACTGATGGGAACTGCAGAATGTGTCCATGGGTCCAGGTGACAACAGACTTCTGTCCCTTAGGACATGAGCCTTTGGTCATGAGTGAAAGAGAGAGAGAGGTTGTGATGTTGACTAGAGAGCATTCCAGGAGGAACTAGGAGCCTCGTGCTCCATATTCATATTTAAAAGTTATGTGCCCAAGGGAGAATTTTATATTAGATATTTTCTCATTTACATTTCAAATGTTATTCCCTTTCCTAGTTTTCTCTCTGAAAATCCCCTGTCCCCTCCCCCCTCCCCCTGCTCCCCAACCCACCCACTCCCACTCCTGGTCCTGGCATTCCCTTATACTGGGACATAGAACCTTCATAGGACCAAGGGCTAAGGGAATAATTTGAAAGAGGGAAATAGTTTTTATTTGAGAAATGTTAGTGACATCATATTTGATGTTTCCAACATTACTCATAGACTGGGTGATGGTTTGTCCCTGTGGGTTCTCCTGTTTCTACCCCTGTTCCTTCCCTTCACTGCAGGACTTGAGAGTGGACCCATGCTCTCTTTCTCTGGAGAATGTGAAGAAAAAGGAAATATTCAAACTCTTCTCTGGCCTGAGCAGATGGCCCAGTGGGCAAACACTTGCAGCTCACACATGAAGTTCAGATCCTAGCATCCAGATAACAAGACAGAGACAGAGACAGAGACAGTACAGTAGCTGGAGCTTGCTGGCTGCCAGCCTAACACCAAAGCACAATTCATGGAGAAACACTTCCTGAAAGGAATAAGACAGAAAGTGATGAGGAAGACACATGCTGCCCTCCTCTGGCCTTCTCCCATGTGCATAGGTGCATAGGTGTATGCACTGGCACATATTAGTGTTCATATATGATATACTTGTGACACACCACACACATACATACTGTACTGGCTGGGTTTGTGTCAACCTGACACACATTAGAGTCATCAGAGAAGAAGGAACCTCGGTTGAGGAAATGCCTCAATAAGACCCAGCTGTAACTCATTTATTTTCTCAGTTATTGATAGATGAGTTGGACCCAGTTCATGGTGGGTGGTGCTGTCCCTGAGCTGGTGGTCCTGGGTTCTATTAGAATGCAGGCTGAACAAAAAGCAGCACCCCTCCATGTTCTCTGTATCAACTCCTGACTCCAGGTTCCTGTCCTGCTTGAGTACCTGCCCTGACTACTACTATTGTGTGAGGTTCAATGTGTGCTTTGAGCTTCAGTATCGTTTCTTTTACAAATGTGGGTTCCCTTGCATTTAGAGCATAGATGTTCAGAATTAAGAGTTCGTCTTGGTGGAGTTTTTCCTTTGATGACTATGTAGTGTCCTTCTCCATTTTTTTTTTTGGATAAATTTTGGTTGAAAGTCTATTTTATTGGATATTAAAATGACTACTACTCCGGCTTGTTTCTTGGGGGATATTTGCCTGGAAAATTTTTTCCCAGCCTTTTACTTTGAGGTGATGTCTGTCTTTGTCACTGAAGTATGTTTCCTGTATGCAGCAAAATGCTGGATCCTGTTTGCATATCCAGTCTGTTAGCCTATATCTTTTATTAGGGAATTGAGTCCATTGATGATGAGAGATATTAGGGCCAATGATTTATGGTTCCTATTATTTTTGTTGGTAGATATGGAGTTATATTTGTGTGTTTCTCTTCTTTTGGGTTTGTTGTGAAAAGATTAATTTATTACTTTTTCTTGGGTGAACTCTTCCTCCTGTGTTGGACTTATCCTTCTATTATCCTCTGTAGGGTTGGATTAGTGGAAAGATATTGTTTAAATTTGGTTTAGTCTTGGAATACCTTGGTTTCTCCATCTATGGTAATTGAGAGTTTTGCTGGGTATAGTAGCCTGGGCTGGCATTTTTTTTCCTTTTCCTTTATTTATTTATTATTATTATTTAATCATGTGTTACAGTCCAGTCATTATCCCCTTCCCTGTTGACCATCTGGCTGTTCCTCATCTCATACCTCTTTCCTAAGATGATGTCCCCTCCCCAACACACCCTCCCCACCATTCCTCCCCACTCCCTGGGGACTCAAGTCTCTCAAGAGTTATGTGCACCTCTACCAGAGACCTGGGAGGTGAGAGATTTCAGGACTCAAAGGGAGGGACCTTAGATAAAATTTGGATGACATTTTTGTTCTCTTATGGTCTGTCTCACACCTGGCCAGGATCTTCTGGCTTTTATAGTCTCTGGTGAGAATTCTGGTGTAATTTGGATAGGTCTGCCTTTTCCTTTATATTTTACTTGACCTTTTTGCCTTCAATATTCTTTGTTTATTCTGTGCATTTGGTGTTTTAATTATTATGTGATGAGAGGTATTTCTTTTCTAGTCCCATCTGTTTTGTTTTCTATAGGCTTCTTGTATGTTTATGGGCATCTCTTTCTTTAGGCTAGGGAAGTTTTCTTCTATAATTTTGTTGAAGATGCTAGTCATTTGAGTTGGGAATCTTCACTCTCTTCTATACCCATTATTCTCAGGCTCAGTCTTTTCACTGTATCCTGGATTTCTTGAATGTTTTGAGATAGAATGTTTTTGCTTTTTGTTTTTTCCTTGACAGTTGTGTCGATATCTTCTATGGTGTCTTCTACCACTGAGATTCTCTCTTCTATCTCTTGTATTGTTAGTGATGCTTGCATCTGTGACTCCTGTTCTATTTCCTAGGTTTTCCATCTCCAGGGCTGTCTCCTTTTGTGTTTTCTTTAATGTTTCTCTTTCCATTTTTAGATCCTGGAGAGTTTTGTTTAATTTCTTTACCTATTTGATTGTGTTTTCCTGTATTTCTTTAAGGGATTTTTATGTGTTTCCTCTTTAAAGCCTTCTACTTGCTTACTTGTGTTCTCCTGTGTTTTTCTATGGGATATATTTATGTCCTTCTTAAAGTCTTCTATCATTTTTATGATATGAGAATTTAGATGTCAATCTTGCTTTATAGATGTATTGGGGTATCTAGGACTTGCTGTTGTGGGAGAACTGGGTTCTGATGTTGCCAAGCCAAGTTGGTTTCTATTGCTTATGTTATTGCCCTTGCCTCTTGCCATCTGGTTATCACTGGTGTTTTTTGGCCTCTCTATCTCTGATGGAGCTTGGTCTTCATGTGAGCTTGTGATCATGTGATCCTGGATATGTCAGGATACCTGGGGAGTCTATCTACAACTGGGGTGAGGGCTGTGTATGTTTGGATCCAGAGCCAATGTTCTGCTCCCAGCACAGATGGAAACTGGAAGGCATGTGGGTCTTTGGTTGGGTGGGGTATCTGCTTCCTAGGATTATTGGAGTCCCAGTTATGCCAGGTATTGGGGCAGGGTTTGGGGCTTCACCTGTGATCCTGGATGTGTCAGAATATCTGAGGAGTCAAGTTGGAACTGGGGTGTGGGCTGTGTGGGTTTGTGTCCAGAGCCCAGGCTCTGCTCCCAGCACAGGTGGAAATCAGGTCAATACACTTCCTCTTGTGGTAACCTCCAACCTTATGGATTTATATTCATTTTTGTTGCTAATTCATAACTGTAATTTTGCTACTGTTATGAATAGTAATATAAATGTCTGTGTTTTCTTATGGTCTTAGCTAACCCAAGGAGTCACAAGCCACAGTACTGCTGACTGAAAAAAAAAAACTCAGCATGAGCACATGAAACATTCCTACTGTACTCAAAATGGTCCTCAATACACATGTTGAAGCCATTCTGTGTTTTATGATGAGCATCATGTGGCAGAGCTGACTGCAGTGTGGTTATTTAAAAATGTTTCTAATCAGCTTCTATTCTCTGTGTGTAACAATCAATGCCCTCCAATGTCACTCTGCTTCCCCTATATATGACTATACCGTTCTATTATGTGCCAATTCATTTTGTATCATCTTATTTTATTATATAGGACAGCTTCGTTCTCTGCCACTATATGCAACAGTGCCTTAAATCTTTCCGGGCTTTAGTTTTCTAGTGCATATGTACATCCCACCAGTTAGCTCTCTGTGCCACTCATCTCAGTCTCTGCTGTAAGTCCCACTAAAGATTTTTCCTTCAGTCATGGCCTTTGATGGATCATTTCCCAGCTTTCTAAAGGATGTACAAAGCCACCTTTACAGCAATAACAATCAACTGATCAACTATGCCACTTTAGTTCTTTAGAAAGCTAAAGTCATAGGCCATTAACTCACTGGACACCCCAGGAAAGCTAGGACTATTTTCTAAAGAGTGGCAAGACAAGAGCTCTCATTCCTTTTGGGCAGAAGCTACCACATAGGAGACACAATTTCTTGAAAGGTATTCTAGCATGATGTGGACTATGATGAGATCCTCTAGTCCTCTGGAGTAGGACTGTGCTCTGTAGCCCTTGTAAGTAAGGGTGCTCTTAAGAAAGCCAAGAAACAGAAAAATCATGGGAAAACCTTCCTTACCATGTAGATCTGGGAAAGATGGGGCTTTGGTAAAGACTTGTAGCTTTCTGGGTCCTCATTGTCCATATTCCATGTATATCAGGTGATAAACCTCAAAGGGGAAGATGCCAAACCTTGTCACCCTCATAATACCAGTGAGAAACCCCTGGGTTTGAAAGAAGGGAATAGTAAAGAGGCCTCTTCCGAAATAGAGGTGTCAGGACATTAATGGTTTTCTGCCACGGGGAGGAGGGCAGGGTGCCTGAGAAGACCCCTCCCAAGATCTAGAGCCACATTCATGTCCATGATTCCAGTTGAGTCAGAG